>NC_057744.1:1992977-2063995 GCF_004010195.1 Chiloscyllium plagiosum | reverse complement strand
CCTTCCTAACCTGCAATCTTCTTCCTGACCTCTCCGCCCCCTCCCCACTCTGGGCTTTCACCCTCACCTTGACCTCCTTCCACCTATCGCAATTCCAACACCCCTCCCCCAAGTCCCTCCTCCCTACCTTTTATCTTAGCCTGCTGGACACACTTTTCTCATTCCTGAAGAAGGGCTTATGCCTGAAACGTCGATTCTCCTGTTCCTTGGATGCTGCTTGACCTGCTGCGCTTTTCCAGCAACACATTTTCAGCTGATCTCCAGCATCTGCAGTCCTCACTTTCTCCTTTGATACAGTCCCACACCAACCCCAATGATGTGTCCTAGATGGCTACTCAGCTGTATTAAACAGCAGCAAACAAATTGCATTTTTGTAGTGCCATCAATATAGTAGAATTTTCTAATGTGTTTTGCTGAGATATTAATGAAACCAAATTTGGCACTGAGCCACATAAGGAGATATTAGGTAGTGCAGAGGTGGATTTTAAGCAAGATTTTATTTTGAAAGGGACATTGGAGGGAATTCTAGACTCTGGAATCCAGGATACTCAAGTTGTTGCTGTTGATCCTTTGGGATTACACCTTTCTTTGTCTCTAAGACCATAAGAAACGGGAACAAGAGTAGGTTGTTAGGTTCCTCGACCCTGCTCCACCATTCAATAAGATCATGGCTGATCGGACATTCCTCATGTCCACTTTCCTGCTCTTTCTCTGTAACCCTTGACTCCCCAACTGATCATGAATCGATCTCAGCCTTAAATATACACAAGTATCCCCCACCCCCCTCCAGTTCTCTGTGGCAAGGAGTTCCAATGACTCACAATCTTCTGAGAGAAGAAATTCCTCCTCATCTCAATCTTAAATTGGTGCCCCTTTATTCTGAAACTATGCGCTCTGATCGTAGACTCTTCCATAAGGGGAAACATCCTCTCAGCATTTACCCTGTTAAGCCCCTTCAGAATCGGAAATGTTTCACTTAGATCACCTCTCATTCTTCTAAACTCCAATGAGTAGAGTTCCAACCTGTTTACGCTTTACTTATAAGACAATCTCTCCCTCGGGATCATCCTAGTGAACCTTCTCTGACCTGCCTCCAATAAAATATTTTCTTGAGTAAGTGGACCAAAATTGCTCACAGTATCCCAGTTGTAATCACAATACACAGCACTCCAGCACCTTGTACAGTTGCAGTAAGGCTTCCCTACTCTTTTACTCCAACCTTCATGAAATAAGGGCCAACATTCCATTACCCTTCCTGATTACCTGCTGTACCTGTGGGCTAGCTTTCTGTGCTTCATATTCAAGTACCCACTGGCCCCTTTCTGTTGCAGCTTTCTGCAGATTCTCTCCATTTAAATGGTATTTTATTCTTTTGTTCTCATTTTCAAAATGAACAACTACATTTTCCTACATTATACTCCATTTGCCATATTTGTGTCCTCTTTGTGTCTAGTACCACCAGCCCTAACATTAATTTGGGCACTGAATATTCTCTTATCTGAGTTCCCTGCAGAGTCCACCAACGTCTGACTTTATTTGTTGGGAATCCATATTCATATTTAAAGACTATCTGGCAAATACTGGAATATTTTGAACTGTGAAAACATTCTCTGGATTGAAGGGGCTTGGGAATGCAGTTTACAATGTGCTGTAAGCCACCCTCATTTCCCTGGAAATCAAATGGCTTTGAAGAACGTGCTGGGAAAAATTTTCAAGGACATAAGAGAAGGGATTTATTACCTTAATTCCAAAACAAGGCTTTGGGAACTGACTAGAATCACCAATGTTAATCCAGCAACTCTCTCTGTGTTTAGAGTTCTGTTTTATAGAACCAGGGGTCCTGAAATTCTGTTCCTTCGAATAAATCCCAAAGAACCTGAAAAGAGTTTCTAAATGCAAACATTTTTGTCTGATAGAGCCTGAAGTAGTGGTCTGTGACTAATTTTCAACAGTATGAATCAAAGTTGATTGGAATCAGAAGTGGACATTTATCATCAATCTATGCTCTCAGCAATTCGACTTCGTCCACAGGAAATTCAGCAAAAATAAAAATTCATCACAGTTTATCCATTGTTTCTAGACCGTTGGCCTACAAGAGTTGTTTATTCTATCCCCTTTCATGTTTTCTTCGAAAATGTACCATCTCTGAAGGGTTATCTTATTTCTGGGATTAAGATGATCTGGTTTTGATGCCAGATCAAAGTTTAAATGTTAACCAGCGTTTTCCATTGAGTTTAAGAATAGGTTTTCTTCATAATAAGCAGATTATTTTGAGCTCATTAAAGTAGTACAAAAAAGAAATAATTGGTCATTGAATCAAATAGTTTACATCATGGTGTGACTGGTAGAGTAGTGGGACTTGATTATTAGTGCATTCCTCCCATCACACATCATAACAACTTCTCAACAAAATGATCCCAGATTCAGCCTCCAATGTCCAGAATTATGGGACCACCATCCCTGAGATCATCAAAGTGTTCCTAAATGCCTCAGTGTTCCTAAATCTTGTCTCTATTTGCCTCGTACTCTCTTCCCAGATATGTACATATAGGGTAGGAAATAGAAATGAGGTTGTGAAACAAGCAGAGCAATAGTGTTGGGAAGAGAGACATATTTTAAGAACTGTGTTTGTTACATGTGGTGCAGTGAGGGAGGCATTTTCTCTTTGTCTAGTTATTTTAATTCACTGTTAATGAGCTGTACAGAATTTTAATAATCTTTGCCTGGCATGGTATGAACTAGTTTCCAACAAAGTGACATGAATTATGTTGATTGTATCCTCTTATCATTTTAATTAAATGCATCTTTAAGTTACGTTAAAAAGCAATTCACTGATGTGCTAATAAGGAGATGTTTATTGAATACATTATCAGTCTTTTTAAATAGGTATCTGTATTGAGGAATCTTTGATGTATGTTGATGAGATGTTTTCTTTTCTTTGCTAATTGTTGTATGCCAAATACCTATTATTGATCAGTTGTAATTAAATATGTCTAATATTTAATATTATATGTCATACACATCAGCATGGTCTCTATTTTAACTCGAGACGAAGGGTTCATTTTAAGTGTGTTAGGTCCACTGCCTTTCTCTGAAGAAACAGAGGAAAGAAGCAGAATTGAGAGGTAGAGAGTGAGACATAGTGCAGGGATAAACAGCCAATGCTAATCCAGCAATTTGTTTAATGCTTATCAATTTCTGTTCCCCTCCTTTGCTTCTCTGCTGCCAGTCTGAGAAAACAGTGGCACCACCTTTCCCATTGAGAGGAGTTCACTTCACTAACCCCTCCTGATATCTTCTCAGAGCCCAAAGATAAGGAGTGAGTCCAGGGAACGAACCACTCAGTCTATCTCTCTTGCTTCTTGCACACTAGTTTGCAATGTCCCTGTTATAGATTGTTTCTTTTAGTTTCCTTCTCCAGTCCACTTACCCATTTAATCTCCTGTAGCAGGAACCTAACTAAATACTAAAATAGAAGCACAGTGCTGTGGATGTGGGAAATCTGAAACAATAAAAAAAGTGCTGGAAAGATTCAGCAGATCTGACAGCTTCTGCAGAGAAAGCAAAAAAATGAACATAACAAGTTGAGTGACTTTTTTTAGTGCTAAAGGAAAGTTGAAATTTAATGGGTTGAAAGTGGGAATGGGGAGGAAGAACAGAAAGGAAGTTTTGGGATATGGTACAGGGAAGGAGACTTTAAATTACAAAGCTATCACTGAATAATAGACAAAATGAACAATAATGGTTACAGTAAAGAAACAAAGAATTGTTCAGCACATAAATGAGTTTTTTGTCGGTATTTCTTTATGTTCCCTGGGATGTTGAGAAGCTTTGAATTGATCGGTTTGCAGCTGTCAGTACTGTGAAGGGAAGTGACCAAATTAATTCAGGCAACGCCAAGTGAAAAATTCAAATATCAGAGGGCACACGTCAGACATCAGAAGGTTAGTGAGAAAGGTAATTAGAAAGAACATTTTAATATAACTGTTATAATATAACCTACATTCAGATAGGTCAGTGACTGTTTTACGAATGCACTAATTTCCTGTCCACAAATTTTAATTCGAGCTACCATTTTTCAAAAAAACGTGATGTAAACATTTAAAGTTGAAATTTTCTATGTGGACATTTACTTCACTGACTCAAAGACGTTTACAGCACAGAAGGAATGTATTTGGCCCATGATGTCCATGCTAGTCAATAAAGATGTGATTACAATAATCTCATCCTTTAGTTTTTTTTGACCCATAAATGTGGAGGCCAAGAAATTATCTAAATACTGCCTGAATGTTATGAGAGTTTCTGAGTCACCTACCTTTTCAGGCAGTGAGGTCCAGCCTCTCACCACCCTCCTTGTGAAAATATTCCTCCTGAACTCTCCCCTTATCCTCCTCCCTTAAATCTACGACCCCTGGTTTTTACCCCCTCTATGAATGAAGAAAGTTTACCTCTAATTTATCTGTAAACTCTTTGTTGCTGAATCAAATAATTTAAAATGTATTTTAAAAAGAACATTTATGCAATTACCTCACTAACTGAAATTTATAATGGCCAAATTAAGGTTTTAAATAAATTAGAATTACAGCTGATTAAATCTCTCACAGTAACATTTATCCATTGTAACATCCTCCATTGTAATAGTGATGTTCTTTCAAAAGTATGTCATTGACTATAAAGCCTCTTTGGGATGCTTTTTATTACTCTTTCCTACCTTTAATTAATTCCTTCCGGGATCTGGATTTAGATTTTCTTTTCACCTCACAGAAGTTGTCTAGAAATATCAGCTACAATTCTTTTGCAACAATTCATTCATTGATGAGACTTGACAAATGGAAAGTTTAAACCTCATCGTATGAAGATTTAGAGTTTACTTGTTAACTGAAGATTGAATATTAATTCTTATAGAAATGATGGATGTAAAACAGTAAAAGTAAAGCTACAAGACCATCTCTCTCATTAAAGAGAGATGGCTGCTCTCTCATTAAAGAGAGATGGCTGATGGGGAATTAACCTGAGGATCTCCATGCTTCAGACAAGGGGAGAGGTTGAGAAGTGAAGTCCTTCATGGTGACATCAGGCAATGCAGGAATTGAACCCACGCCAATGGTATCATATGGTGTCACAAACCAGCCATCCAGGCTAACCAACCCCCTTGACGGATGGATAAATTCATGGTCAGTTGGATTTTGTTTTTCACTGTCTTACAAGAGACATCTATGAGAGGCAGGATATTCAACATGGTGAAGAGTCCATGTTGTTTGGCACTAACTTTTTCTTATTTTAAAGGCAGATATGAAGTTCCATGTTCCAGATGTGATGCGATTGGACAAACCACTCAGCTTTAAGCAAAATACTATTTAAACACTACAGTTTAAACACGAACAAAAGAAAGTGGAATTTAGAATAGCTTAATTATTGGAAAACGTAACCGATCCAATACAGTAACGTAACTAATTAACTGTTCCAATATAATAACATCCCATTTACACACCCCTTGGCAAAAAGGTAGATACAGATGCAAATTCTTACAGGCAGGAGGGAGCAGGATCCAGGGAGATTTCCAAGAAAGTCAATTAGGAATCATTTACTAAAACATGCAATCCTTCTGATACTCAAAACATCTTGTGACAGCTACAGCTAAAAAAAATCTATAACCTGAACTGGGAGAACTGGCCACTTCCATTCCATTGTCAAACTGTTTTAAAATAACCCAGCTCCCTCGACTCTTCAGCACCTCTGCCTTTGCAACCTCGCTTCAAAAAATTCCAGGACACAATAACCTTTTCAAAGTGACAGCATCATCGCAATTGTTATTGAAAATTAAATTTTTAATAACTCCCCCTTGCTGACCTATTTAATATTGACCTTCTAAAAATGTCATAAGTAACTGCCTTGTTTATTTGTGGATATTTCATTTTCAGGGTTTTAAACCAAGTTCACATTTAAACCAAGTGACACACAAAATGGGGCATTTCTGAACTCATCCCATTTTTCCCTGTGCCCTTCACTTCTTCTCTGGAAATCCTGGCTAAGTCTCCACCCAAACTGCAGCGGAGTTGTTAAAATCCTAACAAACATGATCAGAATATTTCACAGAGGACTGAACATGTGGGAAATTGTCCCTGTTTTAGTGTGAACTGCCAATATCAATCATTACGCAATGAAAGTCACAGTGCCTCTGGACTCCTCAGGGATTTATTTAATTTTGGCTGTTTTATTTTTGATAGCCCAGATGTTGACAGCAGTAAAAGAATCCTGCATTGGGACTGAGACCATTTTCAAGGAACTAATTTTCATTTCATTCACTGCATCAATATTTGTTAACCTGTCAAGCTGAATAATAAATGGAATTCTCAGAAAACCTTTTAAGAACATATGAAATAGGAGCAGGAGTGGGCTGTTTAGCCTATGAGGCTGCTGTGCCATTCAGTAGAAGCTCAGCTGATCTCAGTTCCACTTAAGCAAGCATCCACAGTTCTCTGAGGTAGAGAATTCTAAAGGTTTACAATAGTGAACAAATTTCTCCTCATTTCAATGGCCAACCCTTTATCATGCAATGATGAACCCTCAGTCAGGAGTGTCCATTCAGGAGAAACAGCCTCTCACCTGCCACACTGTCACACTCTCTGTCACCTCTCATTCTTCCAAACACCAGGGTATTTGCACAATCAATGTTCTCCCCTAAAGGAGCTTCACATCAGAAAGCCTGTAGAATACAGAGTATAAGGAAGCCTGGGTTCAACTGTCACCTGATCCTAAACAGCTTGATTGGAAATTACACTACTCTCCTCTCGTACCCACGGGCGATATGTTCCAATACCTACCGGGGAAGCCTGAAACCGCGGATAGGAGTGAACCCATTTGTTTCTTTTTTTTTCCACAAGTTTACAAAAGAAAACTAAAAAAAAGACCCAAGTATAAACATTGATATACAAATAAATCTTAAATAAATGATAACCAAAATCTATGAAACAAGAAAAAAAATACTGAGAGAAAAAAAAGACAAAACTCAACTAACTACTCATCTAACTTACAACTAACCAGAGTGTATCATTAAAATTCTTACATTATTCAAGAGAAAAAAAAACCCAACGGATAACACACAAATTGAGCAGTGATATATATGCTCGAATGTGTTAACATCAGATCACAACAAAACCCGTATTTATCCAAAACATCCCGAGTATAGAGCATATAAAATTTACAAAAATAAAAGCTCTTTAGTACATTCAGATCAATATAATAAAATAAACTATAGTAAAAATGTTAAATAGTAAAAAAAAAGTATAAAACGTATTTAAATGGAGATCTTCCCCCTTAAAACATCCCGAGTATAGAGCATATAAAATTTACAAAAATAAAAGCTCTTTAGTACATTCAGATCAATATAATAAAATAAACTATAGTTAAAAATGGTAAATAGTAAAAAAAAAGTATAAAACGTATTTAAATGGAAATCTTCCCCCTTATTCCCAAGGTCATCACTTCCTTTCCAAAATAACCCATCATAACCTCTCCCAACTAGTGCTCCACCCTTGACCCAGGCACCCCATGCTAGGATAAAGAAAATTCAAGTATACTACTGAACTAGAACTAATAGTGAGTACCCTATTCCCCCACCCACACCAACACCAATATTTGGTAATGTTAATATTATATATGAACATATATGACTATAAAATTACAGTCTCAGCAAATAATAGTAAAATATATTAGTACAAAATTACAGGGGAAAACAACCCTGCTCGCAAGAACAAAGATAAAATAAGATAAGGTAGCCACCTTCCCCCCATCTACATTAACTAGACCCCCTGGCCTATATATATATATATATATATAAAAAAAGGGGGGAAAGGAAATCCTAAGTAAAGGATGAATAAATAAGTCTTTCTTCCCACCCCCCAGAGATAATATTAAACAATAAGATAATGAAAGGAAAAAAAAGGGTAGGGCAAAACAACATGAATTAACTCTTATAATTTGTCTATGATAGTCCAAAAGTTCCTTGGCCTTCTCCGGTGATCCGAAGTTAAACACGGACCCTTCATGGCTAAAGTGTAGTATAGCTGCGTCGCGCAAGAGTATTGAATGTTTAAATCCCTTAAACACTTCTTTGCTTCATCAAACGCCTTCCTCTTTCGAACCAAAGCTGGGGAAAAGTCCTGAAATAACATCATCTTGGATCCTTTATAAGTCATGGCTTGTGGATCTTTCCCAAGATTTCTGGAGGCTTCCAAGAGCATCTGCCTCACCTTATAGCTCTGCAACCGGAACTGGACCGGACGGGGACGCTGGTTTGAGCTGGGCCCGCATATTGCAACCTTATAGGCCCATTCTACCCTTACCTGGCCTGACCCAGCCTCAAGATTCAATAACTGCAGAAGCCACTGTTCAAGGAACCTTGTAAGCTGGCTGCCTTTTTCTTCCCGTTTGGGAAGGCCCAGCAAACGAATATTTTTCGATGACCTTGATTCTCGAGGTCGTCAATGTGGTTCTCGAAGGTCCGGACTTGCTGCTCGAGGGTCCGGACCCGATCCACGGCTGATTCTGCAACGGCCTTGGAGATCGCAGCCTTTAGCTCCACCCTTCCGACTTGGCATTCGATTTCTTCGCTGTCGCGGCTGTGCTTTTGTAGCGCGGCTGAGAGTGAATTTCACCGACTTCGGGACTCTTCTATGAAAGCATCGATCTTTGCCTCGAGTTTGGAGATTATTTCCACAAGGCTCGCCACCGTATGTAAGTCCCCCGGGACGGCTGCGGATGCCTCTGCTGCAGCTCGGGAGGGTGGGGGAGGGGCTCCTGCCTGCTGAGAACTGCGGGCTCTTTTCCCCCTAGTCATTTTTACAGGAGACTGAACTGCATAAATTTAGTACGAAACCACTAAATACATTAAATAAAAACTATTTTTAGTTGATTTGGTGAGTGTGGTGGGGGAGGGTGGCCCACTTTGTCTAGATCTTGGGAGGAGCACTGTAGACTCAGACTTGCTGAGTCGCCGCCATATTGGATCTCCAACCTATTCATTTCAATGGGGAATTTACCGTCCCGGCAGCCCCCTGGTCCCTGGTCCCTGGAGGCTCCCTATAATATGTTCGGGCTGTGGTAAACCACAGGTAACTGAAACCGCGGAAAACGATTCCGTGGATACGGGGATTGCCCTGTATCTAAAATACCACATCGATCCAGCTAAGGAGGTATTAAGTCAGGTGTTCAACTGCTTATGATGGACACAGACAATGACCAAGACTTCCTCTTTTCTCCCGATGTGTTGGGACGTGTGTGTTAGGTGGTGACTAATACACTGCAGCCACCAAGAACTCACCCAATTGCCTGCCAATCCACTTCTTATGAGCTGACTAGCTGATCATGGGCAGGTAACTCAGTCTCAGGTCATCAGATTCTGACAGATAATGGACCACAGGCAGATGGTTCTGTATCATAGAATCCCCACAGTGTGGAAGCATTCAGCCCTTCAAGTCCACACTGACTCTCCAAAGAGCATCCCACCCAAACTCATGCCTCCATCCCTGTAACCCTGCATTTCCCAAGGTTAATCCACCTAGCCTGCACATCCCTGGACACGGTGGGCAATTTAGCATGGCGAATCCACCCAACCTGCACATCCTTGGACTGTGGGACGAAACTGGAGCACCTACACAGACACAAGAAGAATGAGCAAACTCCACACAGACTGTCGCCCACGGATGGAATCAAACCCAGGTCCCTGGTACTTGGGGCAGCGGTGCTAACCACTGAGCTACTATGCAGTAATATCATTGGGCTTGTGATCCATGAGGTTCCAGACTAATGCTCTAAGGACATGAGTTAAAATCCCATCCTGGGAGATGGCGAAATTTAAATCTTTGAAAATCTGGTATTAAAATCTAGTCATGTTGTGGTCATTGATGATTGTCATAAAAACCTAGCTGGTTCATTAATCTCTTTTACAGAAGGAAATCTGCCACGCTTACCTGGCCTGGCCTACATGTATCTCCAGGCCCATGGCAATGAGATTCTTCTGAAATGGCACCAGGAAGCCACTTGATTCAAGGGGTATTGGAGATGGGTAATGACTAGCCAACAACTCTCACATCCCCTGAGAACCAGTACTTTTATTAATAAAACTTGCCATTCAAGGTCCACGCCTTGGGGATCCAGCATTGAGAAGATACGTTTATTTTCTTGTTCCCTTGAGGTGGGGGGTTGTGTGCCGTGTCAAGGACAAGGGCATGAGAATGGTTTTCAGAGACCATCCCTTTGCCTGTTGTCTTTGCCTCCAGTTGCCCCCAGACTGAGACAGTTGGAGACTTCCCCCCTCCCCACCCCACCCCCCCTCCAGCAGGCCATTCTGGTCTCACACTTGGGAAACTAGCTAGCTTTCTCTTCACTGGGAAGATGGATGGATTGAGGCCCTTAACCAGCCATTAAGTAACCACTTAACTGCTGATCGGTTGGGAAAGTTGCCTGTGGACCTTCTTGCCCAGTATTTAATTGCAGAGGTGGCAGGAAAGGGTAGGTTTGCGAGAGAATTTAGCTCAATTCTTTCCCCTCTCATTACCTCCAAGTATCTCACTGAGTGAAACTTAGTTACACCCACAATACAAAGCCAGAATAGGACAGATGCTAGAAATCTCAAATAAAATCAGAGACACAAAAAGGCTGAAGGTGTTGACATGAAAAGTTAACTTTGTTCCCCTTTCTCGATGTTGCTAAGTATTTCCAGCATGTTCTTTGTTAGTTGTCAAACTGTTTTTAGGCAACAATCTTCTTCCTTACATAGTAATCCTGTCTACATCCTTCAGTTACAGTCGATGTCTTTGAGATTGGTCTTCTGTTTAATTTTCCTGTCGACTTTTGAGATATGATGTTCTTCCTTAGGTTGGAGACCATATAGTAACCTGTATACACTCCTCCTGATGGGTTCCTCTAAATGTCAAGTACAGTTACAGAAGCATTTCCTTGCTGGTAGATATTCTTAATCAACCTGTTCAGACATCTTTAAAATGCCACTGGAACAAATGGGACTTGAACCTAGACCTCCAGATTCAGAGATAGAGACACTACCACTGCATCACCCAGGCCCTATCAATTCTCCTGTAATAAAGCCTAACTTTATATACTTCCCCAAAACAAAGGAAAGAAATAAGAACAGGATGTGCTGCTTAAACTCAGCAGGTCTGGCAGCAAATGTGGAGAGAAATCAGAGTTAATGTTTTGGGTTCCCTCACCCTGCTTCAGAACAGATCATATGCTTCCCAATTGCTTCCTGTATTTACTGTTAATTTTTAAATGATTCATGAGTAAGGATGGCCACATTGTTGTGCATGCCAACATTTAAAAGTCTGTCACATTTTAGAGAAAGGATTCTACTTTTCTATTTTCCCAACCAAAATGGATAACTTCACCTTTCTCTGTGTTATACACCAGCAGATTCTTAGCTACTCTGTCAGCTTGTCTATATCCCTCAGTTACACTCCACTTTCAAATACCTTTGAAACTGCTCTTATGTTTATTTTTCTCTCTACCTGTTGATCTCAAATGAAAAGCCACTTGTTCTGGGAACAGCAATAGCTAGTGATGCGAAGCTCCTAAAAGTTCCCAATGAGCCCCTGATGAAGTGAATGAGGAGTTGTTAACTCTGTTCACTGGTTCTCAATCAGCAATGATTGCTATCACATCATTTCACATCACGCTGTGCTCCCAGAGAAAACCAACTCCTTCCTGACTCAATCATTTCCTAAAGCCGCCAGTTGCTCACTGGAGAGAGAGTCTCAGACAGAGAGGCAATCACATCTCTGCACTGCGGAGAGATTTGGCCAACTCTGTGAGATTTAGTTACAGTCACTCACCTCGGGATACAGAGATGATAATGTCACACACACAGCCTCAGGACTGAGGTACAGTCCTATCCCAGCTCTCTGTTGGAAGGGTGATATATCAGAGTGATGGTAAAACTGATTCCTTTCAGATTACCAGCTGCCCTGCACCGATAGAAACACAAACAACAGCATCAGCGATTTATCAAGAGCAAGGAGCATGAAATTGATTCTTAACTTCTAATAAGTCAGCTTTAATTTGAAAAGTGTACCAGGAAAGAGTAACACATTGCCAGCTCAAAGTTGCTGGGGGAAAGTGAGGGAGACAAGTGAATTTTCACAAGCTGAGATGAGAAGCAGCCATGGACTCATTATATTTATTGCAAGGGGGTTGGGAGCCCGTCAATGTGAGGTATATATTGAGGGATTGGTCAGGCTGCCCCAAACTACAGTAAAAGCTGGTGCTGCTTCTCTTCATCTTTCCTTTTTTCCCATCATTCGCTTTGGGCTGAATCTTACTTGTTTTTGCTAAGTGCAAGATGCAGCAGGTTTTTAGGAGGGAATTTTACTGCAAGCCTCAGTGAGATTTCCTGCAATGTCTTACCAAACCCGCCCCATTAGCTACCTGCCCTGCCCCTCTGGTATCCCTCATGTCTTGCCCCATCTTACCACACGCACATTCCCAGAACAGCTCATCACTCAGCAGATGTCTCCCTAAAGACCAGCATTTCCCAAACTCGTGTCACCTTTCAAAGCCCGTTGTGCTCCTGGACGGACACTGTCTGACCAAAGCTGCCCTGTATGCTTCCTGACATTTGCCTCAGATCCAGCTGATGGGGGGAATGGATGCCCTGCTCTACGGGCAGGATCCTGTAAGTCTTACTGGAATGGGGGTGATGAAAATCCGGGACTTCCCCTTCCCCCAGGATCAGCAGTTGAGGCCATGCCAGCTGCACCCTCCCAAGTGAGAGCAGTCAGGCGGCTGCAGGATGCCCCCTCTGCACTACCCACTCACTCACTCGGGACACCTCTCTCCACCTTCACCAAGAGTTACTGTAGTGCCATTTACTTTCATCTTCTGTAACGCCTGCCTCTTTTTCACTCCAGGAGGAAAGCAGCCCCCAGATGGGAAGCGAGAGTCCAGAAGGGTAGTGGGCTTTTAGATGTTCACCTCCTCAGCCTTCATGTGGAGAGGATCCTGACTGACCAGCCCAAGTGACTGTCTAATGGGGTCTATGCCCCAGACTGGTATAGGAGGCTGCCCTGACCTAATAAGCCAGGACTCCTACAGTGAATAGTATCACCATTGACCCTGCTAACATCCAGGACAAGACTTCCAGCTTTGTGACTGACCTATCCAGCATGACAAGAGAGCAGGATTATGAGCCAGATCCTTCTGGCTGAGGGGACAATGGGCAAAAACTGAAAACAAGGCAAGGCAGGGATGCTGTGAACATTGGGGTAGGCTCCAAGTGAGTGAGGGCTATGAGAGTGAGTGAAGATCCCAGGGATACAGCCCAGTTTCTTCCTGAGCTGGGTGTGTGTCTCTGAGCTGAGTATGTGTCTCCCTGAGCTGAGTATGTGTCTCCCTGAGCTGGGTGTGTGTCTCCCTAGCTGGATGTGTCTCTCTGAGCTGAGGTGTGTGTCTCTGAGCTGGGTGTGTCTCCCTGAGCTGGATGTGTCTCCCTGAGCTGGATGTGTCTCTCTGAGCTGAGGTGTGTGTCTCTGAGCTGGGTGTGTCTCCCTGAGCTGGGGTTGTGTCTCCCTGAGCTGAGGTGTGTCTCCCTGAGCTGAGGTGTGTGTCTCCCTGAGCTGGGTGTGTCTCCCTGAGCTGGGGTGTGTGTCTCTGAGCTGGGTGTGTCTCCCTGAGCTGAGTGTGTCTCCCTGAGCTGAGGTGTGTCTCCCTGAGCTGAGGTGTGTCTCCCTGAGCTGGATGTGTCTCCCTGAGCTGGATGTGTCTCTCTGAGCTGAGGTGTGTGTCTCTGAGCTGGGTGTGTCTCCCTGAGCTGGGGGTGTGTCTCCCTGAGCTGAGGTGTGTGTCTCCCTGAGCTGGGTGTGTCTCCCTGAGCTGGGTGTGTCTCTGAGCTGGGTGTGTCTCCCTGAGCTGAGGTGTGTCTCCCTGAGCTGGGTGTGTCTCCCTGAGCTGAGGTGTGTCTCCCTGAGCTGGGGTGTGTGTGCCGGAGCTGGGTGTGTCTCCCTGAGCTGGGTGTGTCTCCCTGAGCTGGGTGTGTCTCCCTGAACTGGGTGTGTCTCCCTGAACTGGGTGTGTCTCTCTGAGCTGAGTATGTGTCTCCCTGAGCTGAGTATGTGTCTCCCTGAACTGGGTGTGTCTCCCTGAGCTGAGTATGTGTCTCTCTGAGCTGGGTGTGTGTCTCTCTGAGCTGGATGTGTCTCTCTGAGCTGGGTGTGTCTCCCTGAGCTGGGTATGTGTCTCCCTGAGCTGGGGGTGTGTCTCCCTGAGCTGGGGGTGTGTCTCTGAGCTGGGTGTGTCTCCCTGAGCTGGGTGTGTCTCCCTGAGCTGGGTATGTGTCTCCCTGAGCTGGGGGTGTGTCTCCCTGAGCTGGGGGTGTTTCTCCCTGAGCTGGGTGTGTGTCCCCCTGAGCTGGGTGTGTCTCTGAGCTGCTGTCTGTCCCTGAGCTGGGTGTGTATCCCCCTGAGCGGAGTGTGTGTCTCCCTGAGCTGGGTGTGTGTCTCTGAGCTGGGTATGTGTCTCCCTGAGCTGGGGGTGTGTCCCTGAGCTGGGGGGTGTCTCTCCCTGAGCTGGGTGTGTGTCTCCCTGAGCTGGGTGTGTCTCTCCCTGAGCTGGGTGTGTCTCCCTGAGCTGGGGTGTTTCTCCCTGACCTGGGTGTGTGTCTCTGAGCTGGGGGTGTCTCCCTGAGCTGGGGGTGTCTCCCTGAGCTGGGGGTGTGTCTCCCTGAGCTGGGGGTGTGTCTCCTTGAGCTGGGTGTGTGTCTCCTTGAGCTGAGAGTGTGTCTCCTTGAGCTGGGAGTGTGTCTCCCTGAGCTGGGTGTGTGTCTCCCTGAGCTGGGTGTGTGTCTCCCTGAGCTGGGTGTGTATCCCCCTGAGCTGGGTGTGTATCCCCCTGAGCTGGGTGTGTATCTCCCTGAGCTGGGTGTGTGTCTCCCTGAGCTGGGTGTGTGTCTCCCTGAGCTGGGTGTGTATCCCCCTGAGCTGGGTGTGTATCTCCCTGAGCTGGGTGTGTATCTCCCTGAGCTGGGTGTGTGTCCCCCTGAGCTGGGTGTGTGTCCCCCTGAGCTGGGTGTGAGTCCCTCTGAGCTGGGTGTGAGTCCCTCTGAGCTGGGTGTGAGTCCCTGAGCTGAGTGTATGCCCCTGAGCTGGGGGTGTCTCTCTGAGCTGGGTGTGTCTCCCCCAGAGCTGGGGGTGTCTCCCCCTGAGCTGGGAGTGAGAGTGCTTGAGCTGGGTGTGTGTATCTGAGCTGGGTGTGTGTATCTGAGCTGGGTGTGTCCCCCTGAGCTGGGTGTGCGTATCCCCCTGAGCTGGGTGTGCGTATCCCCCTGAGCTGGGTGTGTGTCCCCCTGAGCTGGGTATGTCTCCCCCTGACTGGGGGTGTGTCTCCCCCTGAGCTGGGTGTGTGTATCCCCCTGAGCTGGGTGTGTGTATCCCCCTGAGCTGGGTGTGTGTATCCCCCTGAGCTGGGGCTGTCCCCCTGAGCTGGGTGTGTCCCCCCCTGAGCTGGGTGTGTCTCCCCCTGAGCTGGGTATGTCTCCCCCTGAGCTGGGGGTATGTCTCCCCCTGAGCTGGGGGTATGTCTCCCCCTGAGCTGGGGGTGTGTCTCCCCCTGAGCTGGGGGTGTGTCTCCCTGAGCTGGGTGTATGTCCCCCTGAGCTGGGTGTGTGTCTCCCCCTGAGCTGGGTGTGTGTCTCCCCCTGAGCTGGGTGTGTCTCCCCCTGAGCTGGGGTGTGTCTCCCTGAGCTGGGGTGTGTCTCCCTGAGCTGGGGTGTGTCTCCCTGAGCTGGGGTGTGTCTCCCTGAGCTGGGGTGTGTCTCCCTGAGCTGGGGTGTGTCTCCCTGAGCTGGGGTGTGTCTCCCTGAGCTGGGGTGTGTCTCCCTGAGCTGGGGTGTGTCTCCCTGAGCTGGGGTGTGTCTCCCTGAGCTGGGGTGTGTCCCCTGAGCTGGGTGTATGTCTCCCTGAGCTGGGTGTATGTCTCCCTGAGCTGGGGTGTGTCTCCCTGAGCTGGGGTGTGTCTCCCTGAGCTGGATGTGCGTCCCTGAGTTGGATGTGCCTCCCTGAGCGCACAGTGTCCTTGCTGCAGTATTACAATAGGAGTTACCATGGGCAGCACTAAGTTCCAGCAGTATCCTGTAAGTATATCAGAGATGTGCAATGAGAGTTTAGAGATACTGATTCATCAATGTCAATGTGTGGCTGGTGCCTATGGAGCGTGGCCCTGCGATGTTTCCATTCTGTATTCAACATGGAGCCCTTTTGGAGCAAATGGTACCCGTTCCCTGCTCTGTTTTCTATGTCAATATTTCTCGATGCCTAGCTTGTTTGACACATTTGGTGAAATGGGAAACTGAATATTAATGATGCTGTTAACAAGGCGTTTAACAAGCTGTAATCCCTCTTCATTGGCAACCTGCCGCTGTCTGGTAAGAAACTTGCCCCACCACTCGTCTAAAGTATAACAAAGCGGGGATGGTCCTGATGTCGAGATGGGCCTCACTGGACCTCTCGGTCTAATTCTGTCACAAATCTCACCATCACTCAAGCCCTTTTTCCGCCCAGTCTCTCTCTCTCTCTGACCTCCTCTTTCTAAATCTCATCCTTTTATTCTCCATCTTTTTACTTCTTTGTACTATCAAGCCAAATAATATAGCAGGAGAAAAGCCTTTTGAAAAATTACTGTGTGCAAGGGATGAGTGAGAGAAGATCTGATTAAGGAAGGATGTTATTAGGGAAGGATATTATTATAGGAAAGGTATTATTAAAGCTGGAGAGAATTCAGAAATGATTTACCTGGATGCTACTAAGAGTGGAGGGTTTGAGTTATAAGGAGAGACTGGATGGGCTGGGACTTTTTTCACTGGAGCGTAGGAGGTTGAGCGGGACCTTATCGAGGTTTATAAAATCCTGAGGGGTACAGATAAGGTAAATGACAGGTGTCTTTTCCCTAGGATGGGGGATTTCAAGACTAGGGGCATAGTCTTGGGGTGAGAGAGGAGAAAGATTTATAGAAGACATAGGGGGCATTTTTTTTTACACAGAGAGTGGTTGGTGTGGGTACAGTTACAATGTTTAAGAGACATTTTGATAAGTTCATGAATAAGAAATGCTTAGAGGAATATGGGCCAAGCAGAGGCTGGTGGGACTAGTTTAGTTTGGGATTGTGGTCGGCATGGATTGGTTTGACCGAAGGGTCTGTTTCCATGCTGTATGACTCTAATAAAACAGTGAGGAAAAGGCAAGACAGCACAATAGCAATAAGGGAAATGCTAACCAGCGTGTGGTGGGAAGGGAGCACATCAATAGATAAGGTGAGTTGTTGTAAAAATAATAAAAAGACAGAATTAAAGGCAATCCTTCTGAATGCAGCAAGATGGATGAATTGTTGGCATAGATAGAAATAAACAGGTGTGATCAAATTGCCATTCAGAGATGTGGCTGCAGGCTGACCAAGACTGAGATTCTAATATTCAAAGGTATTTGAGTTTTGGAAAGGTGAAGCAAAAAGGCAGAGATGGAGTAGTGTTGCTTTAAAGGATGAGATTAGTGTGAGAAGATCTTTGATCAGCAATTCAAGATATACCATCAGCTTGGATGGAGCTAAGAAACATCAACCAGAAACAATCAATGGTAGGACTTGTTTATAGGTCACTAACCAAATCAAGTCACCATAGCCCCTTTCTCTCTCTCATTGAAGGATTAACCTGAGGGTCACCACACCTCTGGCAAGGAGGGCCGGGAAGGGGTTGAGAAGCTAGGATCTTCAAGGTGCAGGAATTGAAGCCTTGCTGTTGGCATCATTCAGCATTGCAAACTAACCATCCAACCAGCTGAGCGAACCAAATCCCACAGGATGAAGGTCACTAAACACCAGTTATAACGTCAAGCATGGATTAATGCAGACAATTGCATGTAGCGTAAGTAATCATAGAGTCTTAGCGTCATAAAAATGTACAGCACGGAAGCAGACCCTTTGGTTTCGACTTGTCCATACCAACCAGATATCCTAACCTAATCTAGTCCCATTTGCCAGCACTTGGCCCACATCCCTCTAAACCCTTCCTATTCATACCCCATCCAGATGCCTCTTAAATGTTGTAGTTGTACCAGCCTTCACCACTTCCATTGGCAGCTCATTCCATACACATACCACCCTCTGTGTGAAAATGTTGCCCCTTAGTTCCCTTTTAAATCTTTCCTCTCCCATCCTAAACCTATCCCCTCTAGTTCTGGATTCTCCCAATCCAGGAAAAATTGACTATTCACCCTATCCATGCCCCTCAATCTACATGACTTCAATCTACATATAGACTGGTTAAACGTAAATAGCACTAATGCTCTTGGGGATGAATTCCTGGAATATGTAAAATGGCTTTCTGGAACACTTAGATTAAGGATCAGACTACAGAATAGATTATTTGAAGTTTAGTCATTTGTAATCAGAAAGGGCTAATTAATAATCCAATTGCAAAGGCTTCTCTAGAGAAGACTGATCATAGTATGTGGAATTTGACATCAGGTTCAAAAATGATGTCATTTAATCTAAACAAAGGAAACAACAAAGACTGGGAAGCGGCAGGGAATGGTATGATGGTAGACAAGCAGTGAATATATGACTTAGAATAAATTTTACATTCCTTTGAGGCATTCAAACCCAAGCAGAAATGTGATTCAACCATGGCAAAAGGAAATTAAAGATTGCATTAGATCAAAGGAAGCTTATAAGGTTGTCAAAAAATTGTAGCCTGGGAATGGGGAGCATTTCAGAATTCAACAAAAGTGGACCAGGAATCTGATAAAGAAAATACAGAATATGAAAGTAAATTAGTGTGAAACATAAACATGGACTGTAAAAGCTTCTATGGGTTCTAAAAAAGGAAAGAATCAGCAATGACAAATGTGGACAAACTGTAGACAGAGATTGGAAAATTGATGAAAGGAAATAAAGAAACGGCAGGGAAACTAAATAACTAGTTTGTGTCTGTCTTCATGGAGAAGTATATATTTTTTAAAAACTCCCAGGAATACTGTAGCACGGTGACTCAGTGGTTAGCACTGTTGCGTCACAGAGCCAGGGACTTGAGTTTGATTCCAGCCCCAGGTGAATGTCTGTGTGGAGTTTGCATATTCTCCTTGTGTCAGCATGGGTTTCCACCAGATGCTCTGGTTTCTTCCAACAGTCCAAAGATGTGCAGGTTAGGTGGTTTGGCCATGGGACATGCAGGGCTACAAGGATGGGGTGGTTCTGGGTGGGCAGCCCTTCAGAGGGTTGGTGTGGACTTGATGGGTTGAATGGCCTGTTTCTACATTGTAGGGATTCTATGATTCTACAAAAGATCTACGGGATAGTGAGAATAAGAAACTGAAAGAAATTGTATCACTAAAACAAATTAGCACTAAGAAATTAATGGGCTTAAAATTTTTCAATGCTTAGACTACATCCCAGAATGTTGAAAGAAATATCTTTAATATTAATGGATATGTTAATGAGCCTTTTCTAAAATATTGTTGGTTCTGGAATGATTCCCCCAAACGCAAGATGGCAAATGTTACTGCATTACTTAGGAAAGGAAGACGAGAGAAAAGGAGAGAGGGATCCACAGGCCTGATATCCCGAAATCAGTAGGAGGTAAAATGCTAGAACCTAGTATAAGAGAAGTGATACCTGGGCATCCTTGAAAATAATGGTGTGATTGGACAGGTTCATAATAGCTTTATAAAAGGAAAATCATGTTTGACAAATCTGTTAGAGCTTTTGAGGATGTTAAGAGCAGAATAGGGAAGAGGGAGCCAGTGAATGTGGTGTATTTTAGAATTATATGATCATGTCCCACACACAAAGTTGTAAGCAAATGAGAGCTCATGGGTTTGGGGATGACAAATACATTCAATAACCTTATAGGCTAACTTCAATACTTACATATTCCTGGGGATTTTGTTTTAGCAACTTCAAAGCCACTCAGGACTTAATTCCTTCTGCCCAGACTGTTTTAGAGACTGCTTCACTATATAAAAGAACCTTGCACACTCACTGACCTTCTGGTTGGTTATGTTTCTCGAAAAGCACCTCTTTCCATCCCTGTCTCCCTGCATCATAGGATGCCTTGCTGCTAGGCAATAGTTCAATTTTACTTGCCCCTCTTCTACCCTTGTTCTCCAAAGCATTGTGTTTCTCATCTCAAGGTTTGTTATTAGAAGTATGTATCTCAATGTATGTAAATAAACTCCAGATAAACCATTATCATTCACACAACTGACCTAGCATGAAACTAAAACAATCTCCTCTTCTTAACCAACATGATTTAGAAATACATAGGCAGTAGGGCGGTTAGCACTGCTCCCTCACAGCGCCAGGGATCTGGGTTCAATACCTGCCTCAGCCGACTGTCTGTGTGGAGTTTGCACATTCTCCCTGTGGGAGCGAGTTTTCTGAAGAAGGGCTCGTGCCGGAAACGTGGATTCTGCCTGACCTACTGCGCTTTTCCAGCAACATATTTTCAGCCCACACTTTCCCTGTGTCTGCATTGGGTTTCTCCGGGTGCTCTGGTTTCCTCCCACAGTCCAAAAATGTTCAGGTTACATGGATTGGCCATGCAAAATTTCCCATAGTGTCCAGGGAATAGCAGGTTAAAGTTATTAGCTATGGGAAATGGAGGGTTACAAGGATAGGGCGGGAGGGTTGTTCTGGGTGGATGCCCTTTGGAGAGTCAGTGAACTCAAAGGGCTGAATAGCCTGCTTCCACACTGTAGGGATTTTATGATTCTATGAAATCAAACTAAGCATGGTTCTGTCCATGTTATACTCCAAGTTTCCAAACCATAATAACATATAAGTCTTCATCAGATATTGATCTTTTCTCTGAGCTTCATGTATTTTCTGAAATTTAGAGAAGATTAATCATCCTATTGTGAAAAATATAATTGTAGAATGTTAAAACTTAAATATTTATGGCAGTGTGATGGCCTAGTGGTATTATCACTAGTCTGTTACTGCAGAGACTCAGGTAATGTACTGAGAACCCGGGTTCAAATCCTGTCATGGTGGATGGAATTTTAATTCAATAAATATCTGGAATTTGGAGTTTAATGATGGCCATGAAACCATTGCTGATTGTTGGGGGGGAAGAAATCCCTCTGGTTCACTAATGTCCTTTTCGGGAAGGAATTTGCCATCCGTACCTGGTCTGGCCGACATGTGACTCCAGACATATAGCAATGTGGTTGACTCTTAACTACCCTCTGGGCAATTAGGGATAGACAATAAATACTGGCCTTGAGAGTGTTGTGGGGTCCATTTGTCGGTGGCGGAAATGTCAGCGGAACATGCGATTTATGCAGACATTGGTGGGTGAGGACCAGGGAGGTTCTGTCCTTGTGGCAGTTGGAGGGGTGGGGTTTGAGGGCAGAGGTGCAGGACGTGGATGAGATGTTTTGGAGGGCATCTTTAACTGCGTGGAAGGGAAAATTTCGGTGCTTAAAGAAGGAGACCATCTGGTGTGTTCTGTGGTGGAACTGGCCCTCCTGGGAGCAGATGCGGCGAAGGCAGAGGAATTGGGAATATGGGATAGCATTGTTGCAGAAAATAGGATGGGAGGAGGTGTAATCCAGGTAGCTGTGGGAGTTGCTGGGTTTGTAAAAAATGTCAGTGTTGAGTCGGTCCTCATGGATGGAGATGGCGAGGTCCAGGAAGGGAAGGGAGGTGTCAGAGATAGTCCAGGTGAAGTTAAGGTCGGGGTGGAATGTTTTGGTGGCGTTGATGAACAGTTTAACCTCCTCGCAGGAGCACGAGATGGCGCCAATGCAGTCATCAATGTAGCGGAGGAAGATGTGGGGAGTGATGCCGGTGTAACTACAGAAGATGGACTGTTCTATGTAGCCAACAAAGAGACAGGCATAGCTGGGGCCCATACGGGTGCCCATGGCTACCCCTTTGGTCTGGAGGAAGTGGGAGGATTGGAAGGTGAAATCGTTGAGGGTGAGGATCAGATCAGCCAAACGAATGAGAGTGTCGGTGGAAGGGTACTGTTGGGGACATTGGGAGAGGGAGAAATGGAGGGTTTGGAGGCTCTAGTCATGGCGGATGAAGGTGTATAGGGACTGGATATCCATGGTGAAAATGAGGCGTTGGGGGTTGGGGAAACGGAAGTCTTGGAGGAGGTGGAGGGCGTGTCTCAAATGTATGTGGGGAGCTGGTTTGGTGATGGGGATGGAGTCATGGTCGAGGGGGCAGTAGGAAGAGGTGTCCTCGAGTTGGCGTTTAGCTTCAGCAGTGTAGAGGTCAGTGCGCCAGACTACCACTGCGCCCCCTTTATCTGCTGACTTGATGGTGAGGTCAGGATTGGACCAAAGGGATTGGAGGGCTGTGCGTTGTGAGGGCGAGAGGTTGGAGTGGGGAAGGGGGGGTGGACAGGTTGAGGCGGTTAATGTCCTGGCGGCAGCTGGAAATAAAGATATCGAGGGCAGGTAACAGACCAGCACAGGGTATCCGGGTGGATGGGGTGTGTTGGGGGTGGATGAAGGGGTCCTTGGAAGGTGGGTGGGAATCTTGATGAAAAAGTAAGCTCGGACGCAGAGGCTGCTGAAGAAGCGTTCGATGTCACAAAATGTGTTGAATTCGTTGATCCGGGAGCAGAAGGGGTTGAAGATAAGGCCTTTGCTGAGGACTGATCGTTCATCATCAGTGATGGGGAGGTCTGGGGAGATGGTGAAAACTCAACAGGGCTGGGAGCTAGTCTAATCTCCAGCATCTGCAGTCTTCACTTTCGCTTAATAAATGCTGGCCACTGATGCCCACACCCTGTGAATGAATTTTTTTTTAAATTAGGAAATCAAATTACAGAGAGCAGTTTTCATAGACATTTTAACATTGGAACATCTTTAGGAAATGTCTTCAAACCAACTCTATCGGTACTCTAAAATACAACAAAGAACTGCAGATTTTGGAGATTTGAAACGAAAGCAGAAATTGCTGGCAAAACTCAGCAGGTCTGGTAGCATCTGTGGAGAAAGCAGAGTTAATGTTTAGAGTCTGGTGACACTTCATCAAATTCTGTTGTTGTTTCTAATTGTAGCCCAACAGCTTTTTTTTATTATTGTCAAATTGACAACCTTCCAAGTTTGTCCCTAGGTCTCAGAAATCAAACCTGGCAAAATGCTCACAAACTCAAAGAAGAAGTTTTATAGTTATAAATGCATTCAACGTGCTGGCAGAAGACTGATGACAGGCTATGGAAACTCATCAATCAAGAACTGAAGAGTCTATTCAGTTTTCCAATGAGCTATAAGAAGGCAAAGAGAAAATCTCGACAGCCTGTCGTGATGGGAGTGTGGGGGTGGAGCATTTAGATTCAGGAAGCTTGAGACAGTCCTGGCACAGTCACAGTGAGTTGAGGGCTCTCTAGTGCTCTGATTTTATCTGCACACCTCTCTCCTTGAGTATTTGTACCATTTCTGAATGTTTAGACAGAACATCGAACAATGCAGCGCAGTACAGGCCCTCCAGCCCTTGATGTTGTGCCGACCTGTGAATTAATGATTTCCAAATCTTTCTTATGGAAATATGATGGGGCTTCTAAAAGTACAATCTGGGTGGAACTGGATTGGATACAGGGGGCCCCACAGTGAGTGGCTTGCTGACGTCTATTGTCTTGACTTGCATGAAGGATGGAAACTGACAAGAATAGTTTCTTTGTAAATTGCACAGTTCAACACCCATGCTATTATCTGCTGTGAGTTGCTGCTAACTGGCAGCAGATTTCACGGCAGGCAGGCTTGTTGCTGAGCACGACTTGGCTGAGATTGATCTCAGTCTATCTCCGTCTATGACTTCCTGTCACCCAGCCTGTCACTGAGGCTCTTGCAATCGCTGCACAGTTTAAATATTTCCTGATTGCACTGCTGATTCTGCTGACGATCAACAAGTGCTACTTGAGGTGTAAGAAGATAAATGTCAGTGAGGGCATAAATAATGACAGAGAGCAGGCAAGGGGCCTGACACTCATCAACAGAATTGCTCTGTGTGAAACAGTGACAGCAAAATTGCTTGTAATTTCAGAACTGTGTTCCAGTTTGTTCTGGATCATTCCACCGAAATTTACAGCAAACATTGGGCGCGTCAGCAGACGAAAGGAGCTGATGTCCTCATTTGTCAACAGAGCAAGCATTCAGCAGGATACAGGGAGATTACTGAGTTCCTTCTCACTGCCTAATAACTGCGTACATTACCTGTGTGCTGTGAATGTGGATCTCAGTACTACAGGGAGTAACTGAGGTGAATAACATAGGATCATCAAATCCCTATAGTGTGGAAGCAGGCCATTTGACTCACTGAGTCTATACTGACCCTCCAAAGAGCATCTCACCTGGATCCACCCCATCCCTGGAACCCTGCATTTCCCATGGCCAATTCACCTGACCTGCACATCTTTGGACTGTGGGAGGAAACCGGAGCACCCGGAGGAAACCCGCACAAATACCAGGAGAATGTGCAGACTTCACACACACGCCCAGTCACCTGAGGCTGGAATCAAACCCAGGACCCTGGAACTCTGAGGCAGCAGTGCCAACCACTAAACCACCATGCCACCTTGGCATGCATTCAATAGAACCACAGAAATGTACAGCACATAAGGAGGCCATTCAACCCATCGTGTCTGTACTGATTCTTTGAAATGGCAGCTGTGAGTAGCATCCCCCATTCCGCCTCTCTCCCTGAAACCTTGTAAGTTTCTTATCCTCATTTAGGAAGTATTAAGTTCTTAACAGCAGCCTTCTAACTGATACAACACTGTGCCATGGTACTGATAGAACACCACTCTGCCATGGTAGTCTCTACTGCATTGGCTGCTGAGGAAGACAGGGGCCTGAGAGAGTACACTTCTGTTTTCTTCCAGCCCTTGTTGACCAGGTGAGTTTTTTACTTCTGCTCTCTTCTTCCAATACCCCTTCAACCAGGTAGCCTCCATAGGTCCCAGCCATCAGCACTACCTCCCACTTATCAGGGTCAATGTTCACTGTCTTCATAAGCCACCTGCAGCTGTCGTTGCTGCAGAGCACTGGGCAGCCAGTGACTGGGCCAGCAGGCAAGAGGTTCTAAGACAATACAGCCATCACCTGACCAAGAATGTGGTCAAACCAGCACAGCTATCATGGTCTTGGTGATGAGGTCACACACATTCTTAAAAAAAATCATTCATGGGATGAGGGCATCACTAGCCAGGTCAGCATTTATTGCCCATCCCTAATTGCCCAGAGGGCAGTTGTGAGTCAACCACATGGCTGTGGGTCTGAAATCATGTGTAGGCCAGACCAGGTAAGAATGGCAGTTTCCTACCCTACACGACATCAGTGGGTTTTTCCCAATAGTCGGCAAAGGATTCATGGTCGAAGAACGAGGAGAACAAAGAACAATCCAGCACAGGAACAGGCCCTTTGGCCCTCCCAGCCTGCACTGCCACATTTTGCCCTTCCCTTCCATTCTAAAACTGTCTTCACCTACAGGATCCGCATCCCTCTATTCGCTTTGCTTTAGGTATTAGTTCAGGTGCTTCTTGAGTCCTGCTATTGTGTCTGCTTCCATCACCTTCTCTGGCAGCGCATTCCAGGCACTCACCACCCTTTGTAGGAAACATTTGCCTCACACGTCCCTTTTAAACATTTCCTCCCACTGCATTATGAACCTGTGTCGCCTAGTGATTAACATCTCCACCCTGGGAAAAAGCCTCATACTTTCCACTCTATCCACACCATGATAAATGTCTATCAGATTGCCCTTCAACCTCCTGCGTTCCAGTGAGAACAAACTTAATCTACCCAACCTTTCTTCATCGCTAAAATCCCCCATACCAGGCAACATCCTGTTAAAACTTTTCTGTATCCTCTTCAAAGCATCCGCATCGTTCTGATAGTGTGGTGACCAGAATTGTACTGGTCACCATTTATACTCCTCATTCCAGAGTTCAAATTCCACTATCTGCTGTGGTGGGATTTGAACTTGGATCATTAACTGGGTTTCTGGATTAATAGCCCAGTTGTAATTCCTCCAAGCCATTGCCTCCCCTCAAGCTATAGGGACCTCTGAGTTGGTGATCCCAAGGATAGACAGAAAAGTGAAAATTGTTCAGTCTTTTCTTGTGCCAGTGTGAGTTGGCTCAGCCTCACCACCAAGAGAAATTCATTGAGGACACAAACTTTGTAGGCTCTCTGGTGCTCACGGCTGCTGCACTCGCCCTCACTCAGCCTGAACACAACAGAGGCAGCTTTTGAAATTCTGGTGTCGGTTTCAGAATCAATTGACTGATTGTTTCTCATCATATCTTCACTCTACAATCACCAGTAATCAACAAGCTTCAGGGTCACATTGTCAATGCTGATAGATGACCATGTAGCAACATCCAGGGTCATGGCATTCATCTTCCTGATACTGATAGTCAAATCAAAGTCTTTACAGAAGTGAGAGAATCCATCCATTTGTTGCTGAAGCTTTTCCTCAGGGTTAGTGCAGCACCATTAGCATAAAGCAACTCCCTGCTGAGGCCTGGATGGACGTTTCTCTTCAATCTCAGCTAAACAAGGTTGAAAAGCTACCATCAATTCAGGAATGTAGGTGGACACCTTCTGTAGATGAATGTAGACAAATTACAGTAACAAAGAGAAGGCTATGCCGAAGAACTTTAGTGTAAGAATGTAACATGGTTGACCCCACTGCAGATCTCAAAGGGTTCTGATGTTGCTCGTGCTGTCACTGGCTTTACCCATTTTAGAATGAGGAGATCACGGGCAGCACATGGCTCAGTGGTTAGCACTGCTGCCTCACAGCACCAAGATCCCAGCCTTGGGTGACTGTGCAAACTCCACGCAGACATTCTCCCCATGTCTGCGTGGGTTTCCTCCGGGTGCTCTGATTTCCTCCCACAGGCCAAAGATGTGCAGGTCAGGTGAATTGACTATACTAAATTACTGAAGAAGGGCTAATGCCCGAAACGTCGATTCTCCTGTTCCCTAGATGCTGCCTGACCTGCTGCGCTTCTCCAGCAACACATTTCCATCTCTGATCTCCAGCATCTGCAGACCTCATTTTCTCTATACTAAATTACCCATAGTGTTAAGTTCATTAGTCAGAGGGAGATGGATCGGTGTGGACTTGTTGGGCCGAAGGGCCTGTTTCCACACTGTAGGGAATCTGAGCAGCTTTAGGGGCTAGTCATATTTCTTCAGCAGTTGAAATAGACTGCCTCTGCTCACATGGCCAAATGCCTTGCTGAGATTGATGAAGGCAATATATATCATGTCTCCTTTATTCACAGCCTTCCTTTTGCAGCTACCAAACCAAAATGATCATGTTGAACATAGATCTTCCAAACTCAGATGTGGAGAATCTGCAGGCTGCCTAGGCCAATACAAAGCAATGTTCAGCAGAGAGGTGCCTTGATAGTTACTGCAGTCGCTCTTACTCTCGCTCAGGGTCACAATCTTTTGAACAATCTTTAGAAATCTAAAGTACAAAGACAGTTGAGAGTTCTAGCCCAGGATTCTCTCAAGGTAATCTTACAGGTTGAGTCAGTAATTAGGAAGGCAAATGCAAAGATGACATTTATTTTGAGAGGACTTAAAGATAAAAGTAGGGATATGCTTCTGAGGCTTCTATAAAGCTCTGGTCAGACCACATTTGGAGTATTGTGCACAGTTTTGGGCCCCATATCTCAGAAAGGATGTACTGGCCATGGAACGTGTTCAGCGGAGGTTCATGAAAATGGTCTCAAGAATGAAAACCCAACATATGAGGAACATTTGAGGTTTCTGAGTTTATACTCAATGGAGTTTAGAAGGATGAGGGGGATCTAATTGAAACTTACAGAATACTGAATAGCCTGGACAGAGAGGATATTGGGAAGATGTTTCCATTGGCAGAAAGACTAGGACGTAGGGGCACAGCATTAGGGTAAAAGGGAAGACTTCTTCAGCCAGAGAGTGGGGAATCTATGGAATTCATTGCCACAGAAGGCTGTGGAGGCCAGGTCATTGAGTATATTTAAGGCTGAGATTGATTGGTTCTTGAGTATCAATGGTTACAGAGAGGAGACGGGAGAATGGGGTTAAGAAACTTATCAGCCATGACTGAATAGCAGAGCAGACCCAATAGGCTGTTTGGCCTAATTTCTAATCCGTTGCCTTATGGTCTTATGATTTAACAGACATATTGCTGAGCATTGTCCTGACCCTCCAGGAGAGAAACAGAACATGCAGATGTTATCAGAGCCTTGGTTTTCCTTGCTTGATGTATTCAGCACCTAGAACATTGCAATTTGCAAGTGAGTCAATAAGTTTTTAAAAAGTGTTTATTCATTAATGAATCTGGGCATTGCTGCCAAGATTAACATGTGTTGCCCATCCCTAGTTGCCCTGGAGGAGATTGTGGTGGGCTGCCTTCTAAAGTCCTCAGGGTGTAGGGATGCCTGTAATGCATTAGGACAGGATTTTGACCCCACGATAGTGAAGGGACAGTGATATATTTCCAAGTCAGGATGGTGAATGGCTTGGAGAGGAACTTGAAGGGGGTGGTATTCCTACATATCTTCTGCCCTTGTCCTTCTCGATGGTGGTTGTTTAAGGAGCATTGTTGAATTTCGGCAGTGCATATTGTAAATGGTTCACACTGGTGCTACTGAGCACTGGTGGTGGGAGTGTGAGTGTTGAAGATGGTACATGGGCTTTGAATCAAGTGGGCTGTATTGTCCTGGATCGTGCCAAGCTCCTTGAGTGTTGTTGGAGCTATAACCATCCAGGCTAGTGGGGAGTATTCCATCTCATTCCTGACTTGTGCCTTGTAGGTTGTAAAGAGTCAGGAGGGGAGCTTTTCACTTCAACATTCCAAGCATTTGAGCCACTCTTGTAGTCACATGCCTGGTCCAGTTAAATCTTTACACTAATCCTATTCCCAGCTCTTGGCTCATAGCCCTCAAAGCAATGGCAAGTGAATATCTAAATACTGCCTAAACATGACAATAGCTTCTGACAGAATCCTTCTTAACCTGGATGGCACAGTGGCTCAGTGGTTAGCACTGCTGCTTCACAGCGCTAGGGACCTAGGTTTGATTTCCAGCCTTGGCCAGCTGTGTGTGCAGAGTTTGTACATTCACCCTGTATCTGCGTGGGTTTCCTTCAAGTGCTCTGGTTAACCCCTACAGTCCAAAGTTGCATGAGTTAGGTGGATTAGCCATGCTAAATTGCCCATAGTGTCCATGGATGTGCAGGCTAGGGAGATTAGCCATGGAAAATGCAGGGTTACAGGGATAGGGTGGGAGACTGGGTCTAAGTGGAAGGCTATTCAGGGGTTCAAAACAATTTGATGGGCCAAATGGACTCTTTCTACACTGTAGGGATTCTGTGATTTTTTTCAGACAGTGACTTCCAGACTCCCACCACCCTCTGAGTAAAAAGAAAAATCCTCAACTCTCCTCTCAGCCTTCTGCTTCTTACCTCTAAATTGTGCTCCCTGGTTATTGACCCCTCTGCTGATGGGAATGGTAACCCACCCTTATCTACGCCCCTCATTATCTTATACACCTCATTCAGGTCCCCTCTCAACCTTTACTGCTCCAAGGAAAACAACAGCAGCCTATCCAATCTTCTTTCATATTTCAGCCTGGGCTGAATCCTGGGGAGTCTCCTGGCATCCTCTCCAGGACAATCATATCCTTCTGATAAAGTGATGACCAGAACTGTGCACAGTAGTCTGGTTGTGGCCCAATCAGCTCTTTATACACTTCCTGCATAACCTCCTCCTTTTGTATTCTATGCCTTGGTTTTTAAGGTAAGTATGGTATGTATCTTCTTAACTACCTTATCCAGCTGCGTTGATACCTTTAGGCATCCGTGAGTATGCATACCAAGGTCCTTCCTATTTTCATTCCTTTCCAGGGTCCTCCCATTCAGAGTGTAGTCCCTGGTCTTGTTATTCCTCCCAAGTGCATGACCTGATAGGTTTCTGAGTTGAATTCCACTTACCTCTGCCCAACTGATCAGTCCCTTGAATCTTCCTCTCGTTTATAGCTATCCTCACTATTTTGCACCCTACCAATTTTAGAGTCATCTGTGAATTTCTTGATCATATATCCTATGTTTAACTTGAAATTATTAACAAGCATCACAAACAGCAAGGGTCCCAGCACTGAGCTCTCTGAGAACCCAGTGGGAACAGACTTACAGTCTCTCAAGCAGCATGCTCTGCTTCGGTCCTCTCAGCCAGTTTAAGATCCAACATGCAATTTTGCCTCAGATTCCATGGGCTCTTACTTTCTTGGCCAGTCTGCAGTGAAACACCTTATCAAAGCCTTGCTAAAGTCCACGTGATCCATATCAAATGCATTACCCTCATCAACACTTCTGTTTGCTCCAAACAATTCAATCAAATTTGCCAAACATTGCCTGAACAAATCTCTGACTATCCATTATTATTGTGTCTCTTCTAGTGCAGATATATTCTGTCCCTCAGGTTTCTAATAACTTACTCATCATTAGGTTAAGACCGACTAATTTCCTGGTCTACTCTTCCTCCCTAATGAGACAGGATTTGCAGTCCTGCAGTCCCCCATCACTTATTGTGTCAAAGTAAACCCAGATATTGTGGAAAATTTATGAACATTAGTCGAGGTGCACCACCTTGCAGTTTGTTGGACATTTCTTCATTTCTTCTGTATGAGATGTGGCCTTCACTAACAAGACCAGCTTTAGCTGCACATCGGTAATAGGCCTTGGACTGCATCGTTTGTTCAACCATTTCAGAGGCACAAGAGTCAAATATATTTTCTGGGTCTGAAGTAGCACATAGAGTCAGAGAGTCATATAGCACAGAAACAGACCCTTCAGTCCAACTCATCCATCCTGACCAGACATTCCAATCTGATCCCAACCCATTTGCCAGCATTTGACCCACATCCCTCTCAACCCTTCCTGTTCATATACCCATCCAGATGCCTTTTAAATGTTGTAATTGTACCAGCCTCCACCATTTCCTCTGGCAGCTCATTCCATACACACACCACCCTCTGCATGAAAAAGTTACCCTCGGGTCCTTTTTAAATCTTTCCCCACCACTGTAAACCTATGCCCTCTAGTTTTGGACTCCCCCCACCCTGGGAAATAGAGCTTGTCTATTTACCCTATCCATGGCCCTCATTTTACTAACCTCCACAGCCAGACAAGGTAAAGATGGAAGATTTATTTCCCTATTAGTGGACCAGATTTTGTTTTTAAACAATCAACAGTAGTTTCATAGTCACCACTATTGGGACTAACTTTTGATTTCAGATTTATTAATTGAATTTAAATTTCAATGATCAGGAGCCTGGTCTTGTAGATTACCAGTCTAGTGACACCATCACCACAACTTAAGGAATTAATGAAATCAGGCCACTTGGTTTTAATGAAGTGTTCTAACACAGTGATGTCACCCTCAAACCAGCCAGCTGTTTCCACTCTTGCAGCCCATATGTTGAGAGCGCAGAGTCATAGATTTGGAGTTGAGGTATGCACCATTTCTCTTCGGTGCTCAGTATAAGAAATGCCCGAAGGTTCATGAAAACACAGGCTTTGGGTATCAAATATCATGGTTAAATATCCCAGGTGTTTCAATGCACTGTATGCAAGTGGGTTAAACTTGTTAATGCAGCACACACAGTGTAAACTGACAGTTAAATATCACACTTTGGTACACAATCTGTACTGAGAAAATTAATTGGCATTTGAATTATGATGATGATGTCATGTGCAGAATAACGATGGCACAATCCGTTTTGAAATTCCAAGCGTTCTGTGAGATCAGTGCCTGGAGGAAACATGCAGACATTTCCATAAAATCGCATTACATTCTGTGCAGGCAGAGAATGCCTTCATTATTTGCATGTTCGGGTTCTCACTAATCAGACCCTCATTAGGAAAGATTTACATATTGTGAGCCTCTGACTAGCTCACATTTCAAACAATCAATGGGAAATGTCAGAGGAGCAGTTTTAACGCAGCAGGAGAGATTAATGTTCCATCAGAGCTATGGCTCAGAAACAGGCCATTCAGCCCAACATATTCTGTGGTCATCCTTTCCTAATCCCCTGTTACTACCTTAATCTCTTATTCCCTTATCCCCTTCCTTCAATCACATAACTGACCTATTCTTAAATGTGGACATGGTCTCTATTCCAAACACTAACATTCTTCACCTCACGACTCACTAATATTTAAGCTCATATCCATACCTACTCATTCTAGGCTCCTCAATCTCTTCAATTTTTCTTTTGTCTGTTAGCCCCCTCTCTGGAATTCCTAATGGCTCTGACAATCATCCCACAACTCTGCAATTCTAATAAAAATAATCCCTTTTACATTCCTTAAATTTGTAAGAGCCTATACATCATCCTGGTACACCTTTACTGCATGTTCTCTATCACCTCTATGCCTTCCGCATTTTGTGGAAGCTAAATTACAGCCATGTTTCCCACATTCCAACAGTGGCTACACTTCAATGAGTGCTTGCATTGTCATAAGAATGTCGACAAGTCCTGAGGTGAGGCAACTAATGTGTAAAAATGCAATTTTTTTCTTTCTCTCTTGTCATTTCTTTTCCGTTTTTCTTTCCTCTCATTTTTGCTCTTCATTAAGTAATCCTCACTCCTGCACTGGAGACTCAGGTACTGTACTAAGACAAATCTGAGTTCCAGGGCCCAATGTAAGGTGCTAATCCTGGATCCTAAACCTCAGGAGTAAGACACATCCAAAGGTTCCACGGTGGACTGTCCTGTGCTGCCAGAGGCACGCTGGGGAATTGGTCTGTTGTCTTCATCAATCACACAAAGTTAATCAACACAGCGACAGCACAGGTCAATATTTATAGCTACTCCTTGCTGCAGCTCCAGATTATATTGCTGGTGCTAAATATTACCTTTGCTTCCTCACACACTGCATCCTAGTTCACACGGGGGAAGTTGTTGATTCTGCCAGCATGTGAGTTTTGGACTTTATCTGTTGGAGAACATTCCAAGACACAGAGAGAGGGTGATTTTAATAAATTGTGTGGAAACCCCTCAGACAGACTGAACTGTACAATATTGACAGCAATCGTGAGTAACATCAGACGAGGTGTGACCAGTGTCACAAAGTAACCTCGTCTATTTTGGAACAGGTTTCAAGACTAATCGTTAACTGTTTCTCTCTCCATAGATGCTACCAGACCTGCTGAGTTTCTCCAGCAATTTCTGCATTAGTTTCCAATTTCCAGCATCTACAGGATCATTGCTTTTGCCCGTCTGTTTTATGGATGGGCAAATTCAGTTAAATTACCCCCAGAGTCACAGATGGTTTAAAATCCTCATTTGTTTCTGTGTTGTATCCCAGGGAAGAAACGGTCAGTGCACTGACTGCAACAACTCAAGGAGAAACTGCACCGACAGCTTCTCTGGGAAACTAAGGATGGACAATCAATGCTACGCAAGTCTGCAACTCTTAAATAAATTTTACATTTTGCACCTTACCATTGCCTACTTGGAGATAGGCAAAAGTGAGGACTGCAGATGCTGGAGATCATAGTTTAGATTACAGTGGTGCTGGAAAAGCACAGCAGGTCAGGCAGCATCCGAGGAGCAGCAGATTGACGTTTCGGGCAAAAGCCCTTCATTCCTGATGAAAGGCCTTTGCTCGAAACGTTGATTTTCCTGCTCCTTGGATGCTGCCTGACCTGCTGTGCTTTTCCAGCACCATTCTACTTGGAGATAGCTCAAGGCCAGCCTAATTCAGGCTATCTGACACCAGGGAAATATTACTGAGGTTCATCTCATGAAACTGATAGCTCATGACCATAGATGTCACAGAACCTTCCTCATCTTCGATTTCATGATCCTTATCTTTTCACCAAATGTAGAGTTACCCTGCTCCTGGTGTGAGACACCCTGTTGACCTGTCAATCAATTGGTAGTTGAATGATAGACCCAGAATTTCTCCAAAAGTCTCATCCCTTTAACTGTGATCACCAAATTGTCTTCCTGCTCTCCTAAATCTCTCACCTTGCCTGAGGGATGGGTGACCCTCAGATAAAACCTCTCTAATGAGGGAACAGCCCCAGTGGGCTCAGCGTGGAGTGGTGGCAGCCTCCTGGTGGTTGAAAGCACCACCCGTGAAGGCTCCTCCCGTGATTAATACGAGGTTGACAGGCAGACGAGTTGCTCGGCCCAGGTACCTACATGATGGTTCCAAACCCCATATGGAGATAAGACTTTGACAATAAGATCTGGGCGCTTTTCTTATCTTTTGGCTTTCTTTTACTTCTGCTGTAGTTTTCTTTAAGATCCCGGTTTTGTTATCAAGATGGCACTGGAGAATGGCGATGTTGTAGATTTTTGACGGTACTCCTGTATTCCTATACGTGAAAACATGTGAAATAAAATCTATTTCTAGTTCTAAGATGATGGCAACTTTATTTTGAATCAACACAACAGATTGGAGGCCGAGAGTGTCTTTTACTGTTTGTTAGTTTCCCATATGGCCACCAATCCCTTATTTGTGTTGAAGGGAAAACATGGATTTCAAATTGAGAAGCAAATCCAGATTTTGAAGACACAATTTCATCAATGATAGCTGATTATCAAAGTACCAGGATGTCAATAATCAGCAGATTTTTATCTTGACAAAGTAAGATAGTATGATACTTGGTACTCAGCAAGGTCTCTTCCACTCGCTGGCACTTTCCATGAGCAGTAATTGAAATATTAAAACCTTCAGTATGACATTAATGGGTTTTTCTCTATTGAACTGAATGCAAACCACATTAAAAGTCCCATGGTACTCTTGCAGATGTTTATTTCTGTAAAGTTTCCAGAGTTGATGCTATCCAGCTGGAACTAAACCCAATCAGTGCTTGTCATCTGTAGAAAGACTCCTGTTTGTACTAAGTTTCAACATCCACCGACTGTTCCACTCCAACTAACCCTGCTCAGGCATAGAGAATATAGAGAGTCTGAACTTCAATATGGCTCTCTAAAATATGCTATAATCACACCCTCTAGCTCTGGATGTATGTTTGCTCGCTTGCTGAGCTGGAAGGTTTGTTTTCAGACGTTCTGTCACCATATTAGGTAACATTATCAGTAAGCCTCCAGATGAAGCACCAGTGATATGGCCTGCTTTCTATTTCTATTTAAGTTTTCTTGGGTTGGTGATGTCATTTCCTGTTCTTTTTCTCAGGGGTGGTAAATGGGATCCAAGTCAGTGTGTTTGTTGATAGAGTTCTGGTTGGAATGCTATGCTTCTCAGAATTCTCACGCATGTCTCTGTTTGGCTTGTCCAAGGATGGATGTGTTGTCCCAGTCAAAGTGGTGTCCTTCCTCATCTGCATGTAAAGAGAGAGAGAGTCATGTCTTTTTGTGGCTAGTTGATGTTCATGTATCCTGATGGCTAGTTTTCTGCTGTAGTGTAGTGTTTGTTACAGTTGTCGCAAGGTATTTTGTAAATGACATTAGTTTTCCATGGTGTCTGTGTGGAGTCTTTCAAGTTTATTAGCTGCCGTTTAGTACGTTGGTGAGTTTGTGGGCTACCATGATGCCAAAAGGTTTGAGTAGTCTGGCAAACATTTCTGAGTTGTCTTTGATGTAGGGGAGAGTGGCGAGGGTTTCTGGACATGTCTTGCCTGCTTGTTTGGGCTTGTTGTGGAGAAATCGGTAGACTGTGAATCGGGTGCCTGTTTTTTTTTAATTCACTATATAGGCACCTTAACAGACACTAAAAAAGCCATCTTAGTAAGAGGATTAAATTACAACTTCCAGGATACAGACAAGAAATATTTCTTAGCAGCATTAGAAACAAAACTGAAAGACAACCAACTCACAGAAGAAATCAAGCAAACCATCAGACAGACAGTCGCACTGACATTAAGCAGAAAAAACGAAGGAAACACACTCAATACACAAGAAAGGAAAGCACTGGAAAGACTAAAATGAGCATTGTTTTCAGACCTGCAGACAAAGGACTCCAGATAGTCATTTTAAATCAAAGAGACTACATTGAAAAAGTGAACGCACTACTTGCAGATACCAACACTTACCAACAAGTGGCGTTAGACATGACCTCACAACTGGAGAACCGAGTCACAGCCCTACTCAAAAAACTTCAGAAACCTGGAGAAATAAATAAGACTGTCTTCTAAAATTTTAAACCAAACAGATCCAACACACCACGCTTCTATGGATTACCCAAAATTCACAAACCAGGAGCCCCCCTTGGACCCATAGTCTCACTACCTGGAACACTACCTTACAGATTGGCCAAGGAGCTAGACCAAAGACTAAGACATTTAGTAGAAGACTCAAGCCATTCCATCCACTCCACTCAAGAATTCCTGAAGACCATCAAAGACACCAAGATAGAAAAGGATGAAAAAATGGTCTCCTTTGACATAACAGCCCTGTTCACATCCATCAACATCAACCTGGCCAAGGAAACACTGACTATACTATTAGAAGAACCAAACACCACCAACTTCATCAGCAAGGACAGTATTGTCAAGCTAGTGGACCTATGCCTTACCACCCACTACACCTTCAACAACAAAACCTACAGACAAACCAACTGAATAGCCATGGGATCTCCAATATCAGGATTCTTAGCAGAGGCCATAATGCGGAGACCTGAACAAACAGCTCTGCCAATCATCCAATCCAAACTTTCGGTCCGTTACATGGATGACACCTTTGTCATCACTAAACAAAACAAATTAGAGGAAACCTTCAAGACCATCAATAATACCCTTACTGGCATAAAATTCACTAAAGAGGAGGAAAACAACAACAAACTGCCATTCCTAGATATCACAGGAGAGCAAACAGTCAATGGGGAACTTCAAACCAGCGTCTACAGGAAAACTACACAAATGGACCAAATACTGAACTACAGAAGTAATCATCCTAACACCCACAAACGAAGCTGCATTAGAACATTATTTCATTGAGCCACCATACATTAGGGCACAGAGGAACTACGCAGAGCAGAGCAAAATCACCTACACAGGCTCTTCAAAAAGAATGTGTACCCAATGAACACAGTCCACCGATTTCTCAGCAAATAACCTAACAAGCAGACAAAACATATCCAGAAATCCTCGCCACTCTCCCTCATCAAAGATATCTTGGAAATGACTGCCAGATTACTCAGACCCCTTGGCATCTTGGTAGCCCACAAACCCACCAACATACTAAAACAGCAGCTAATAAACTTGGAAGACTCGATACAGACAACAAGCAAAATTAATGTTATTGCAACATACCGTTCAAGAACTGAAACTAGCACTACATTGGACAAACAGGCAGAAAACTGGCCACAAGGATACATGAACATCAACTAGCTACAAAATGACATGACCCACTCTCAATAATATCTTTACATGCAGATGAGGAAGGACACCACTTCAATTGAGACAACACATCCGTCCTAGGGCAAGCCAAATAGAGACATGTGTGAGAATTCCTAGAAATATGGCATTCCAACCGGAAATCTATCAACAAACACTTGACTTGGATCCCATTTACGACCCCCGAGAAAAAGAACAGAAAAGGGCATCACCACAGGAAATGACATCACCGCAGGAAATCACATCACCAACCCAAGGAAACCTAAGCACATAAAAAGAAAGCAGGCTACATCAACAGTGCTTCATCGGGAGGCTCACTGATGATGTTACCTAGTATGGTGACAAAATGTCTGAAAATAAAACTTCCAGCTCAGCAAGCAAACCTATATCCAGAACCTCAACCTGAGCTACAAATCTTCTCAAAACTCGCCAACACCCCCGAGCTGTTACTGAGCCCCAGTGACCTCAATGCTATTAGAATAATTAGATATTTCTTGCTACTTCTCTGTGACATGGATCATGAACATCAACTAGCTACAAAATGACATGACCCACTCTCAATAGTATCTTTACATGCAGATGAGGAAGGACACCACTTCAATTGAGACAACACATCCATCCTAGGGCAAGCCAAATAGAGACATGTGTGAGAATTCCTAGAAATATGGCATTCCAACCGGAACTCTATCAACAAACACAATTGACTTGGATCCCATTTACGACCCCCGAGAAAAAGAACAGAAAAGGGCATCACCACAGGAAATGACATCACCGCAGGAAATCACATCACCAACCCAAGGAAACCTAAGCACATAAATAGAAAGCAGGCTACATCAACAGTGCTTCATCGGCAGGCTCACTGATGATGTTACCTAGTATGGTGACAAAATGTCTGAAAATAAAACTTCCAGCTCAGCGAGCAAACCTGTATCCAGAACCTCAACCTGAGCTACAAATCTTCTCAAAACTCGCTAACACCCCCTAGCTGTTACTGAGCCCCAGTGACCTCAATGCTATTAGAATAATTAGATATTTCTTGCTACATCTCTGTGACATGGATATCTGCATAAAGATTCTTGGAGGCAGTCAGTATCTTGGCCTGGCATAAGACTCATTTGCCCCTTCACTGTAACACTTTTTTATTTACAGATCTACACTACAAGTTACTGAATATGGTTCTCCAGCCTAGTGCCTTAGATAACTCTCTTCACAAACATATTCCTCACTTAAATTCTTCTTCTGCTCTGCTGATAATCAAAGTAACCTCCCCATCAATTATATCATAATTATTTGTAAATTCCATCACACCACAACACAGTCACTTTGCTCAGGGGATGGTTAATGTTTACCTAATAATCTGATTAACTGTCAAAATCTCCAAAGTTTTTTTCTAGATGAGCAAGCGATTTATTTGTACTTTCAATTCAGAAAGCTGTGTTCACGATGAGGCTTCTTCTGCATTTGGGAGACCAAACACCGACTGGGTGATCTCCTTGTTACAAATCTCTGTTCAATCTGTTGGTGTAACCCTGAGCTTGCAGTTCCTTACCTTTCTAATTCATTGACCCATCTTCACACTAACCTCCTGGTCATCCGTCTCCCACCCTGTTTGAAAGAAGTTCAGGGGAAGTTTGAGGAACAGCACGTTTTATCTTTTGAGGAAGTACTTTACAATACTTTAGTGCAAGAACATTATCTGGTTACCAGCACTCCTGTATTTTGATGGTACTGGTTCTGTTTTTCCCCTTAAAGTCCTCCACTGAAACATCTTTTGGTCTTTACTTGTCTCGTTACATATCTATTGCACATCATCCCTATTGTCATTGACTTCTCCTGTATTTCACCCAACCACAGGCCTTCCGTCTTGGTCCTAATTGCTTACTCCAATTCCTTCCCTGCCTCTGTTTGTGCTTAAAAGCTACTCCTTGTTCCAGTTCTGGGGAAAGACCTTCAACCTGAAAGATTAACTCAGTTTCTCTAGAGATTCCCCAAGTGGTTCCAGCATTTTCTGTTGCTTGTCCATACTTCAGTTGCTGAAGCCTTTATTCCAAGGTGATCAGTGGTGGCATGTTCTATCCAGTTCTCCTGAGATTTCTGGTTTGGATTCTCACACTGACATTGAGGAGTGGGAAGGTGAGTGATCCACATGGGATTGGTGATCTAGCCTCGTAACAAAGCTTTGTTGTAGCAGGAGGTTTTGACCTTGTGTGATTCTCTGTAAGATGGGGAAGCAGTGAATCAGCTTTCCTGTTCTACATCTCTCCCAGTGTTTTATTTTCATTGTCCACCCATTTTACTCAAATGAGCAAAGTTGATCTTACACCCTTTTTTCATTGGTCATGAATCTCATGGAGTATATATCAGTTAACTCACTTTCCCAGCCTCACATTACAAAATGAATATTAAAATGCCCTATTGGATTGTTCAAACTGCTTTGAAGGTAGTTCTTTTTGCCATGCATTCACCTGTCTTTTTGTCATTGACAATCACTCACTAAAGAGTCAGATTGTTCATTGAGGAAGTTCTGTCTCACTGCTTACAGGTTCTGTTGCTCCTTGTGCTGCTGATGAGCCTGATCCCAGAGCCACATCTCTCACCACATCAAGTGGCACGGTGGCTCAGTGGTTAGCACTGCTGCCTCACAGTGCCAGGGACCTGGGTTTAATTCCAGCTTCGGGTGACTGTCTGTGTGGAGTTTGCACTTTCTCCCCGTGTCTGCGTGGGTTTCCTCCCACAATCCAAAGATGTCAGGTGGATTGGCCAACTAAATTGCTCATAGTGTTAGATGCATTAGTCAGGGGTAAATATAGGTAAAAACATTGACTGCAGATGCTGGAAACCAGATTTTGGATTAGTGGTGCTGAAAGAGCACAGCAGGAGTAGATAGATGGAAAAGAAGATAGGCAGGTAGGACAGGTCATGGGGACAGTGCTGAGCTGGAAGGATGTAACTGGGGTAAGGTGGGGGAAGGGGAAATGTGGAAACTGTGTATAGGATAGGGGAATGGGTCTGGGTGGGTTACTCTTCGGAGGGTCGGTGTGGACTTGTTGGGCCAAAGAGCCTGTTTCCACACTGTAAGGAATCTAATCTGGGAGGTGGAATTGGTCCTTGCCTTTGAGATCATTGGCATTCCTTTGATGTAATACCTCTTGCCGATGAGTGTTCTCAAAGAATTGTATCTCTTTACACAGGACCTTCCCCCAAGTTAGTTTCTTCTGAACAAGGGAGTCCCATTTGTTGACATCTATATAGCATTTCTTGAGGAAAAGCTTCAGGGAGTCTTTGAAGCTCTTCCTATGTCCTGTCCTTGTTTGAGGGCCTTCCTTGAGCTGGGTGAAGACGATTTACTCTGGCAGTCGGAACTCAGGTTTCCTGGGCACTGAGCATCCATCTGTCCGGAACCAGGAGCCTTGCTGATAAGTTTGGTTTGAAAATGTGTAGAAACGAGGGGAATTCGATGGTTGAAGAAAGGAAACAGAAATTATTCTCAGCCTAATTTTTGACATGGCACTCGTGAACATCCCAAAGGGCATCACAGCTAATGAACTAATTTTGAGGTGTGGTCATTGCTGTAGTGTGTGAAACTAACCCACCAAGTTTGTAGCACAAGTTCCCACAGACAGCAATGTGATAACGACCATGGCAAGTGGACCAGGAAGAATGCAAGTAAAATCAAAATACTGCAATTGCTGGAAATCTGAAACGAACACAATGCTGGAGAAACTCAGCAGGTTTCACAGCATCTGTGGGGCAAGAAACAGAGTTAATGTTTTGAGTCCAGTAACACTTCTTCAGAATGTCCCTTTCTCCACAGATGCTGCCAGACCTGCTGAGTTTCTCCAGCATTCTCTGTACCACAAAAAAACTTCATTGCTGTCTTTCACAATTATGTAATTGAATCATTTACATCCACCTCAGGGAATCCCTACAGTGCTGAAGCAGGTCATTCAGCCCATCAAGTCCACATTGATCCTCGGAACAGTATCTCATCCAGACCCATTTCTCTACCCTATCACTGTATTTTTCCCATGGCCAAACCCTCCTAACTTGCACATCTTTGGACTGTTGGAGGAAACCGGAGCACCCAGAGGAAACCCATGCAGACACGGGGAGAACATGCAAACTCCACACAGACAGTCACCCAAGGCAGGAATTGAACCTGGGTCTCTGGCACTTTTGGCCACCTTGCCACTCCCTTGAGAGGTTGGACAAAGCCTCATTTGTGATTTCAGCCTTGGGTGACTGAATGTATGGCGTCTATATAGTCTCCCTGTGTCTGTGTGGGTTTCCTCCGGGTGCTCCGGTATCCTCCTACAGTCCAAAGATGTGCAGGTAGGTGGATTGTTGTTGAAACTTTATTGCTGGAACAGCACAGCAGGTCAGGCAGCATCCAGGGAACAGGAGATTCGACGTTTCGGGCACAGGCCCTTCTTCAGGAATGAGCAGAACAGAAACAGAATCCCCAAGTGGAAAATGAAGTGTTGTTCTTTGAACTTGCGTTAAGGAACACTGCAACAGATCTGGGACAGAAATGTTGGTGTAGGAACACAGTGGTGTGTTGAAGTGGAGGCAGTGGGAAACTCTGGGTCATGTTTTACAGACAGAGTGTAGGTGTTCAGCAAAGCGGTCATCAAATCTGTGTTTCATCTCCCCCGATATACAGGAGACCACATTCTGAGCAGTGAATGAAATAAATGAGTTGAGAGAAGTGCAGGTAAGCTGCTGCTTCACCTGGAAGGTGTGCCTGAGGCCTTGGATACTGAGGTTGGAGGAAGTAAATCGGCAAGTAAGTCACCTTGTGCAAGACCAACCCCTTCCCACAAACGTCACTTCAATATATTACCACCTTTCCTGAGCTGTTAACAGTTCTGATGAAGAATCGCCAGACTCGAAATATTATCTTGCTTTCAAAGAACACAGAACATTACAGCACAGTCCAGGCTCTCTGACCCTCAATGTTGTGCTGACCTGTGAAACCAGCCTGAAGCTGAACTAACCTGCATTGTTGCATTATCATCCATATGTTTATCCAATGGCCATTTAAAAAGACATTAAAGTCGGTGAGTCTACTACAGTTGCAGGCAGGGAGTTTCACGCCATTACTACTCTCTGAGTAAAGAAACTACCCCTCTGACATCTGTCCTATATCTATCACCGCTCAATTTAAAGCTATGTCCTCTCATGCTAGCCATCACTATCCGAGGAAAACGTCTCTCTCTGCTAACACTATCTAATCCTCTGATCATCTTTCACATCTCTATTAAGTCACCTCTCAACCTCTTCCTTCTAACGAAAACAGCCTCAGGTCACTCAGTCTTTCCTCAGAAGACCTTCCTTCCATACCAGACAATATCCTCATAAATCTCCTCTGCATCTTTTCCAAAACTTACACATCCTTCCTATAATGTGGTAACCAGAACTGTACGCAATACTCCAAGTGCGGCCACACCATAGTTTCCTACAGCTGCAACATAACCCCATGGTTCATATGCCTTCTTAACAATCCTATTAACCTGGGTGGCAACTTTCAGGGATCTATGTACATGGACACGGAGATCTTTCTGCTCATCCACACTGCAAGAACCTTACCATTACCCCAGTACTCTGTATTACTGTTACTTCTTCCAAAATGAATCACCTCACACTTTTCTGCATTAAACTCCATTTGCCACCTTTCAGCCCAACTCTGCAGCTTATCTATGTCCCTCTGTAAGCAGCAATATCCTTCAGCACTGTCCACAGCTCGACCGACCTTAGAGTCATTTGTAAATTTACTAACCCATCCTTCTACGCCATCATCCAGGTCATGTATAAAAATGACAAACAGCAGTGGCCCCTAAACAGATCCTTATGGTATACCACTAATAACTGAACACCAGGATGAACATTTGCCACCACCACTCTCTGTCTTCTTTCAGCTAACCAATTTCTGATTCATACCACTAAATCACCCTCAATCCCATACCTCCATATTTACTGCAACAGCTTACCATGGGGAACCTTATCAAACGCTTTACTGAAATCCATGTACACCACATCAACCACTATACCCTCATTCATCTTCTCAACCATCTCAATAAGCTTTGCGAGGCACGACCTGCCCTTCACAAAACTGTGTTGACTATCCCTAATCAAATTGTTCCTTTCTAGTTAATAATAAATCCTATATCTTATAATTCTTTCCAGCACTTTACCCACAACTGAAGTAAGGCTCACTGCTCTATAATTACCAAAGTTGTCTCTACTCCCCTTCTTGAACAAGGGGACAACATTTGCTATCTTCCAGTCTTCTGGCACAATTTCTGTCGACAATGACGACATAAAGATCAAAGCCAAATGTTCTGCAATCTCCTTCCTGGCTTCCCAGAGAATCTGAGGATAAATCACATCCGGCCCAGGGGACTTATCTATTTTCACACTTTCCAGAATTGCTAACGTCGACCATGTCGGGGGGGAAATTGCGGTCCTTGAAGAAGGAGGCCATCTGTGTTGTACGTATTTTGAACTGGTCCTTCTGGGAGCAGATGCGGCGGAGTCGAAGGAATTGGGAGAATGGGTTGGCGTTTTTACAGGGGGCAGGATGGGAGGTGTAGTCCAGGTAGCTGTGGGAGTCGGTTGGTTTGTAGTAGATGTCCGTGTTGATTCGGTCGCCTGAGATAGAAACAGAAAGGTCTAGGAAGGGGAGGGAGGAGTCCGAGACTGTTGACCTCTCCGCCTCCATCCTACTCCGACCTATCACCCTCACCTTGACCTCTTTCCACCTATCACATTTCCAACGCCCCTCCTCCAAGTCCCTCCTCCCTACCTTTTATCTTCTCCTGCTGAACACTCTCTGCTCATTCCTGAAGAAGGGCCTGTGCCCGAAACGTCGAATCTCCTGTTCCCTGGATGCTGCCTGACCTGCTGTGCAGTTCCAGCAATAAAGTTTCAACTTTGATCTCCAGCATCTGCAGACCTCACTTTCTCCAGGTAGGTGGTTTGGCCATGGGAAATTGTCCCATAATACCCAGGGACATGCCAACTAGTGAGTAGGCCATGGAAAATGCAGGGGATAGAGTGGGGGGTGTGGGTTTCAGTGAGATGCTCTCTGGAGGGCCAGTGTAGACCCAATGGGTTGAATGGCCTGTTTCCCCACTGTAGGGATTCTGTGATTGGTTCTATGATTCAATGCCTCCTCCAAAAGCTGGCACCTATGACATTGCAATATTCCCTCAGCTTGGAACTTGTGAGGATAGATTGTGTCCTCGAGCACATCAATCCCTTGTCTGAACCCCTGCCACTTAACCCCCTGCATTTGTCTAATAAAAAAATGGGTGGCACGGTGGCACAGTGGTTAGCACTGCTGCCTCACAGCACCAGGGTCCCAGGTTCTATTCCAGCCTCGGGCAACTGACTGTGTGGAGTTTGCACATTCTCCCCGTGTCTGTGTGGGTTTCCTCCGGGTGCTCCGGTATCCTCCTACAGTCCAAAGATGTGCAGGTCAGGTGAATTGGTCGTGCTAAATTGCCGATAGTGCACTAGTCAGAGGGAAATGGGTCTGGGTGGGTTACTCTTCGGAGGGTCGGTGTGGACTGGGCTGAAGAACCTGTTTCCACACTGTCTTTCACAATTATGTAATTGAATCATTTACATCCACCTCAGGGAATCCCTACAGTGCGGAAGCAGGTCATTCAGCCCATCAAGTCCACATTGATCCTCGGAACAGTATCTCATCCAGTCCCATTTCTCTACCCTATCACTGTATTTTTCCCATGGCCAAACCCCCCTAACCTGCACATCTTTGGACTGTGGGAGGAAACCGGAGCACCCAGAGGAAACCCATGCAGACACGGGGAGAACATGCAAACTCCACACAGACAGTCACCCAGGGCAGGAATTGAACCTGGGTCTCTGGCACTTTTGGCCACCTTGGGAATCTAATCTAATGAGGCTTCCATTTGCTCTTCATCTCTCTCCATTCTCTCTCTGTCTCTCTCCGGAATGAAGGGTTGTACAGGAAACAGGGATTTGTGATTGGGAGGGTTGGGGAGGTAGAGGGGGTGGGGGTGTGCAGCTGGCTGGAATTGCCACATGAGAGTGAGGGCCGAGCTACCACTGGGACTGAAGCCAGAGGATTGGGATATCACCAGGGACGTGGACTATGCAATCCTTTGGCGATGGCAGCTTAGAAACTAGGTCAGGTTCATTGCCTCTCAGCTCAAATGTGCCAGAACACTACTATTAATATTCCAGTCAGACACATCTGTTTGAAATGAAATGCCTGATTTGTGAATAATGTTGCTTTCATTTGACATGACTCAATGATGTAATTACAGGGAGTTGCTGGAATAATTACGATCCACAATAATTTTTAAAAAAATCTATTACTCAACATCCAAGATAATTATGAAAAGATTCCAAATTATTTTGTACTTAAAAATACTTGCTACATACAGTCTCTTGATGGGATACTTTTCTTTGAAATAGCAGATTAGCAACAAAAAAACTTTCATTTTCCTTTAATATAATAAAAGATCTCAACACAGAAATTCCTAAATAAAATCTGACACAGAGACACATAAAGAGAGATTAGGACAAATGGGAAGGCATTGACAGAGCAGAATTGCTGTCAGACTAATAATTCAGAGATCTAAATAATGTTCTGGGGTCCTGGGTAAAATCTGGAATTAAAAACCTAATGATAACTATTCTCAATTGTTGTAAAAACCCACCTGGTTCACTAATGTCCTTTCGGAGAGGACATCTGTCATCCTTACCTGGTCTGGCCAAACGTGGCTCTGAAATAGCCAATCTAGCTACTCAGTTGCATCAAGCTGCTACAAACCCTCAAAATAGGAATGGAGCCTACAGGTTAACCTGGTGCTGGAAGCAGCAACTGTAAACATAGCCCTGTCGACTGAAAGGTCTTTGTTCCAAATTCTGGGGAGAAATGACAAAACTGTCTCATAGACTAATCAAGAAATAACCTGACAGATTGTACTGAGGGAATCATACCTCACGGACAATGACCCAGTCACCGCCATCACCAACCTTGGGTATGTCCTGTCCCACCGGCAGAAATCTGCCCCCTTCTTTGTCATCACCACCTGGAGGAAGCACTGAGGGTGGCAAGAGCGCTGATGTACTCTGGGTGGGGGTTTCAATGCCCACCACCAAGAGTGACTCGGCAGCAGTACTACTGATAGAGCTGGTCGGGTCCTAAAGGAAGTAGAATCTAGACTGGGTCTGAGGCAGGTGGTGAGGGAACCAACAAGAGGGAAAAACATACTTGACCTCATCCTTACCAATCTGCCGGCTGCAGATGCATCTGTTCATTGCAGTATTGGCAGCAGTGACCATGCTCAATTCCTGAGGAGATAAGGTCTCATCTTCATATTAAGAATATCCTCCATCGTATTATGTGACACTATCATTGTGCTAAATGGGACAGATTTCAAACAGATCTAGCAACTCATGACCATGGCGCTGTGGGCCATCAACAGCAGCAGAACTGTACTCCAGAACTGTACAATCTGTAACCTCGTGGCCCGGCATATCCCCCACTTAACCATTACCATCAAACCAGGGGATCAACCCGGGTTCAATGGAAAGTGCAGGAGGACATGCCAGGAGCAGCACCAGGAACACCTGAAAATGAGGTGTCAACCTGGGGAAGCCACCAAACAAGACTACTTGTCAAACAACATAAACAGCAAGTGATCGACAGAGCTAAGTGATCCCACAACCAAAGGATTAGATCTAATCTCTGCAGCCCAGCCACATACAGTCATGAATGTTGGTGGAAACTTAAACAACTCACTGGAGGAGGAGGCTGTACAAATATCCCATCCTTAATGATGGAACAGCCCGGCACATCAGTGCAAAAGATAAGGCTGAAGCATTTACAACAATCTTCAGCCAGAAATGCCGAATGGATGATCCATCTCAGTGGATCTCCTCCAGTGATCCCCAGCATCACAGATATCAGTCTTCAGCTAATTCGATTCATTCCATGCAATATCAGAAAACAGCTGACAGCACTGGAAATTGCAAAGACTCAGGACCCTGACAACATTCCACCAATAGTACTGAAGACTTGTGCTCCAGAACTTGCGACTCCCCTAGCCAAGCTTTTCCAGCGCAGTTACAATGCTGACATCTACCCGATAATGTCGAAAATTGACCAAGTATGTCCTGTACATAAAAACTAGAGCAAGTCCAATCCAGCTAGTTACTGCCCCATCAGTCTACTCTCGATCATCAGTAAAATGATGGAAGGTGTCATCAACAGAGCTATCAAGCAGCTCCTGCTCAGTGATGCCCAGGTTGGGTTCCCCCAGGGCCACTCAGCTCCTGACCTCATCAAAGCCTTGGTTCAAACAAGGACAAAAGAGCTGAATTCCAGAGGGGAGTGACATCAAAGCTGAGTTTGACCAATCGTGGCATCAAGGAGACCCAGCAATATGCAAGTTAATGGGAATGGGGGGCAAACTCTCTGCTGGCACATATGCAGATAGTTGTGGCTGCTGGAGGTCTGACATCTCTAGGACATCTCTGCAGGAGTTCCTCAGGGTAGTTTTCTGGGCCCAACCATCTTCAGCTGCTACATCAATGACCTTCCCTCCATTGTAAGTTGGCGGGGGGCGAAATAGTCGCTGATGATTATGCGACATTTAGCACCATTCACAGCTCATCAGATAATGAAGCAGTCCTGTGTACAAATACAACAAGATCTGGACAATATTCAGACTGATCTCCTCCCGGCAATTGGAGGCAGCAGCAAGGACATCCTCCCAGCATTTGGGGACAGCAATAACGGTAAAGCTCCTCCAACGGCCGGAGGTGGCGGCTGTGTTAGTGGCAGCAAGAACATTGCCCCTCCCAGCGATTGATGGAGACTTGCAGGCTTACTGAGACATCAGGCCATGGCTAGGCCCGGGTACTTGCATCGGTGGTTCCTTTATGGAGGTGACTTCAAGATCCGGACATTTCTTTTATTTCTGCTGTAGTCTTTTTCAAATTCTGGTTTTGTAACCACGATGGTGCCCGAGATTGGCGACGTTATACACCCTTCACGGTACTCATGTATTCCTATACTCGAATACACATTACAATAAAATCTAATTCCAATTCCAATTTCAATAGCAACATAGTTCAATAGGCTTAGAATTAGAGCGTTGCAATCATTTGGAATGTTATAGGGCTGCAGGAGATTACCAAGATCAGGAACAGAGAGGCCATGGAGGAACTGGAAATGAAGAATACTAAGTTTAAAACTTAGATATTGCTAACTCAGTGAGCACACACTGAGTTAGCAATAACCAAAGGTTATTAAATGACTGTCTATAACAGTGTATATGATGGAACTAATCACAAATATTGCCCATCTTCAGGGAAAATGGATTGGGTAAGGTGTACTTGAAAGAATCGCTGGATCCATTTGGTAAGGCTTGAGGTCTGTCAAGACCCCATCGATACTTACTTCCATCAATTGGAGAGCAACAGGACCACACACGCTCCCTCCCACTCCACACTGAGATACATGTATTCTAAAGCTTGAACTTCTTGGTTTTGGAGGTAGCTTCTGGAATCCCTGTTAGGCCATACATGTGCTTGGCTTCCCTGAGTTTCACTGGTGCTTGGCACATCATTTGAATAGTAATGGTGTGAGGGGATATGGGGAAAAGGCAGGAGATTGGCACTGGGTAATTGAACCAGCGCAGGCACAATGGACTGTGCTAGCACAAGTCTGTGATTCTGTAATCCACCCAGACCTACCTTGCAGAATGAGCCGGCTGCCACTCAGGTTGGGCGTCTGGAGATGTTCCGCCCTTGCTCTCCCACCAACATGTCCAATATTACACCTTCCTGCACCATAATTTACTGGGTCATTTTTGTACAGGTACCACTGACCAAGTTAAAAGCAGATCCATCAAGTGCTTTAGCCTTCAAAAGATTCTGCCCTGTGGACTGTGGGAGTCCAAGTATGTGGGGTTCCTCCAGTTTCTGCACAAGAAGACTGTGGTGAATAAGAAAAGAGGCAACAGGTGATATCAGCAGGGGAAGTGCTGTGTTCAATGCCTCAGTAGTTATATTGGGATCTCAATTGTTTCCAACTTACACAAATTACTTGAATTCAGAGATTCAATGAAATTGATCAGATTTGTAGATAGTACTAAAATAAAGTGGGTTGCTGACTCTGAAAACCACAAATGTGTTCTACAAAATGCCTAAGTAGGCAGATCAATGACAGATGATATATAATACAGACTTGGGTAACACACAGCTTGCAAAAAGAATAGGGTGCCCTATGTTCAGTGTTTTTTGTAAATCATGTCAAGGCAGCGACGATGAAATTGAAAGAGTCCCAGGGGTTTTGGTGGACTAAATGCACAATGTAACAACTCTCCACTCTCCTCCATCCCTACCTGGTTTGTCCTGAATATTAATAACAGATCAAGGTAAGGCATATTGGAAGGAAGATGTTCACAGGCTGGTTGCCTTTCGTGTCCTTGATTTTCCTTGCCCTCTTCAATGGTTATGACAAATTAAAAGATAATTTTCTCTCAGTAATTTTATTTCAAGTTTGAATATTGAAGGTAAGAACAGTTATTAAGATGCAATGAAGTGACACAAATTCACACAGAGCTATACAGAACAATTAAAGTTGGGTTTCAGCAAAGATTGAATGACAAATTATTTTCTGGAATGGACTATAATCTTCCCGTTTCAACAATTTTTGAAACAAAATAGAAACTCTGTTTTATGATTTGTAGTTTGTGCATTTTATATTAGCTACCAGAATCAGTGATGCTCAGTCTGTAAGAATGTCCGTCATCTTAATAAAATACAAGCACCAGAATAACATTATGATGTCGAAGCATCACCAGCACTTAACCTTAGATTTAAGGATAATTCATTGTGTAACTAGAATTGCTATTTATTCAGGGTTAGAGTTACTCTATGTGCAGCTGTACAGAGTTACTATTTATTCAGCCAGATAAGTGCAACACAATGTGAATCAACACACTGTTCCATACTTACTTGTTAATTGTTGAGATATAGGATAGTCTTTCTTGCGCATCAGTCACTGAAGGCATTAGGGATTCCACCAAAGAGTCTTGTAATAATGTCCCTGCCTCTGACCCAGAAGGTCTGGGTTCAAGTCCCACCTGCCTCAGAAGTGTGATATACCATGTTCATCCAGGTTGATAATAAAATTAAAGAAGGATCTCCATACATAGTGGGACTGGAATTAGATTTAGGCCAGATCAGACAGAGATAGCAGGTTCCTTTCAATGACAGACATTGGTGAATCAGTGAGACTTTATAACAATCCATTCGCTTCCATCATCCTATTTTTCATGACAATCCAGAGATGACTTGACTTTATTGAGTCTGATTTTACAACACGATATCAGTGCTAAAAGGATTAAATTAGAAGGTCAGGTTTAAATGCAGTGCATTATAGGAGTGAGCTACTCTCACTGGGACTGTGTCATACTGGTCTGTTGATGTTCCTTCTCACTGGGACGGTGTTATATTGGTTTGTTGATGTTCCTTCTCACTGGGACTGGGTCATACTGGTCTCTCAGTATTCCCTCTCACTGGTGTCTCTCCGAAGATGCTGTCAGGAATCTGCTGAGTTCCTCCCATGTCCTCCCATGTTTGTTAATTCCAGCGCTCTGATTAGTGCTGGCTATGGCTGTATTGGACTGTTCATGATCTTAATGCAACCCTCACTCCATCACCAAGGTTGCCTGCTACATTGAGCCTCCCTCAATTATTGCTTAAGTCCTCATTACTTGAATAAATAGTAACACTCTACAGTTGCTTGGTGAGTAATTCTAACCCTGAATAAATAACAACTCTGCACATTTATGAACTGAGTAACTCTTATCCTGAATAAATTGCAACTTTAGTAATGCTAGCAGTGAGTTCTCCTTATATCTGAGGTTAAGTGCTGGTGATGCTCAGATATCACAATGTCATTCTAGAACTTATATTTTGTTAAAACGACAGATATTCTTACAAAAGGAGCACCTCTAATTCCCATAGCTAATATTAAATTCACAAACATCAAATAATAAAGGAACATTTAAAAATGATTGAAACAGGAAGGTTATATTTCATTCCAGTAACTAGCTTGTTATTTAATCTTTGCTGAAACTCAACCTTAATTGTTTTTTGTCTATTCACCTCAAGACTTGACTATTCTAATACACTCTTGGCGTATCTTGCATAGATCTATACTCCAGAAAATGAAGGTCATCCAAAACTTTACAGCCTGCATCCTAAGTCACATTAAGACCCATTCACCAGGAAGCCCTATGCTCCCTAACCTACACTGGGTCTTGGTTAAGCAACAATTCCATTTTAAAATTTTCATGCATCATCTCAAATCCCTCCTTATCTCACCCCTTCCTGTCACTGGAACCTACAGACCTTCAAGTTGTTTTCACTCCTCCCCCAATCCTGGCCTCTGGGCCAATACCACTTTTACTTGTTCTACCAAAGATCCTGCAATCAGAGTTTAGGGAATTAGAAAGAAAATTGTAAAGCAGGATTTCAAGAGAAATTATTTTTGGATTACTCTAGGTTCCACCCAGAAGTGAGTTTAGGAATAGAAGGATAGAGCAGATGAATGTGTGACTGAAGAGACGGTGCAGGAAAGAGAGTTTTAGATTTCTGAGCCATTTCGAGAGTCATAGAGTCATCCAGCATGGAAACGGACCCTTCAGTCCAAACTTCAGTCTCCTCCAATACCACTCCCTAACCACCCTGGAGGAAGAATGCACCATCTTCTGTCTCGGGACACTCCAACCACACAGGATCAATGTGGATTTCACCAGTTTCCTCATTTCTCCTTCCGCTGCCTTATCTCTGTTCCAACTCTCCAACTCAGCACCGCTCTCTTGATCTGTCCATCTCCCTTCCCACCTATCTGCTTCACTCTGACCTAGTATCATTACTCCCACCTTCATCTATCTATTGCACTCTCAGCTACCTTACACCCCCCCACCCAACCCCCCCCTCTCCCCACACACACACACACACACACTTATCTCACCATCTCTTCGGCTCACAGCCTCATTCCTGATAAAGAGATTTTGCCCGAAACATCAATTCTCCTGCTCCTTGGATGCTGCCTGACCTGCTGCGCTTTTTCAGCACCACACCCTCGACCCCCTTTGGTCCAACCAGTCCATGCCAATTGTGATCCCAAACAAAACTAGTCCCACCTGCTCCTGGCCCATATTCCTCCAAACATTTCTTATTCATGTACTTATCTAAATTTTTAAAAAATGTTGTAATTGTGCCCATATCCACCACTTCCTCTGGAAGTTCATTCCAGACACAAACCACTCTCTGTGTAAAAGAATTGCCCCTCATATCTTTTTAAAATCTTTCTCCTCTCACCTTAATAATATGCCACCTTGTCTTGAATTTGCCCACCCTAGTGAAATGACACCTGTCATTCAATTTATTTATACCAGTGAAAACCTCCAGCCTATCCAGCCTATCCTCATAACTCAAACCCTCCATTCCCAGCAATCCCTTCTGAACTCTCTTGAGCGTAAGAAGATCCTTCCCATAATTGGATGACCAAAAGTGGACACAGTACTCCCAAGGATGCCTCACTAATGTCCTGTACAACCTCAACATAACATACCAATTCCTATACTCAAAGGTCTGAGCACTGAAGGTAAGTCTGCTAAATGCCTTCTTAACCACCCTGTCTATATGTGATGCAAATGTCAAGGAATTATATAAATGAACCCCTAGGTCTTTCTGTTTTATAACAGTGCCCAAGGTCTTTTTTGGGAATGGTGTGACCTGTACAAATTGGATGGATTACATCTGAACAGAAACAGTATAGCATCCTCGTGGGAAGGCTTACGAATGCTGTTGGCATGGGGTTTGGGTCACTGCACTACAGGTGGATTGTGACTGCCCTCAAGAGAGGAAATTTACCTGGAGGCAGGAGGGTTGGAGCTGTGAGGAAAGCCTGCACTGATTACAGTACGCTTTCCTAGATCAGCGAAGGCTGAGAGACGACTTGTTAGAGATGTATAAGATCATAAGTGACAAAGATAGGAAAGCTGTCTTTTCATCAGTAGAGGGGCTAATAGCCAGGGAGCACAGATTTAAGGTAAGAGGTAGAAAGGCTAAAAGGAGTGTCCAGGGAAATTTTTAATAAGCAGTATTGAGATATTCACTTGTGTTGCCATCGTATCCAGGACCATGTGCCAAATGCTGGAAGATGGATTGGTACAATCAGATATTTGTTGACCATCTTGGACACAATGGGTGTTGGCATCCTTCTGTGCTGCATATGTCTATGGCTCTACAATTGGTTGCCTGCATTCAATGACTGAGGCCCTGAGCTCTGGAAGTTTCTCCATAAACCTCTCCGGCTCTATCCCCTTCTTTAAGATTACTCCTTAACGCTGACCTTTTCAACCAAACATTGATCATCTGTGCTAATATCTTTTGCTGATGTTTAATAGGTTAGAAGCCCTACATAAATGCAAGGTGTTACTGATTAAATTGAGGCATTTAAGGTGATTAAGGAATTTGATAAGGAATAAGTAAATGAATAAGAAACATTTTTTGACAGAGGAGTCAGATTAAGGAGGCATAATCTTAAATGTAATGCCAGGCCATTCATGGATGGTATCAGCACCTCTCTCCCCCAAAACTGACTAAATCTGGGGGTTATTTTGGTTAGGGAATAATATTAAAGATTACAGACCAAGACTGGAAAATGGAGCTAATATTTAAATCAGATTAATTGAATGATGGTGAAATAACTTCACACAGGCTGGTATCCTGTCACCAAGTCACTGTTTGTTTACATCTGCCCAGTACACAGGCTCTGACCAGCCAGCTCAGAGCCAGTCCCTGGACTGAGGAGACTCTCTGAATCTCCTGTCTATATTGTCAGTCAGGGTTCCCTAATTGGCCCCAGGTCAACAACTCCAATCAAGGATCTCATTGTCAATGAGACTCACCTGGCCATGGTTCCAATCACTACTGATAGAGACATATTGGAGGGGCTGAATAGCCTTCTTATGTTCTATATTCCTTATTATTCTTCTTTCCACAGATGTAACTGCACTGTGTTGGATTTATCATTGCCTTCTGCCTCACTGAAGTTGAATTTTACACTTAAATGTCTGATAGGTTTTTGTTGTAGCCACAGCATTAACAATGCATGTCATTATTCACAGACAAATCAGGCAACAAGTTCAAGCAAAGATGACAAATGCATGAGTTGCAAATCTCCATAACTTGCTGATCGATTTATAATGCTTCTCACAAGTAGCATCTCAATCACCGAGTTTTTTTTTATTAAAAGAAAAAGTTGCAATAAGTTGACAAATGATGACATAAGGAGATTGCGATCTGGGATCTCAGACTGCATTTAATGAGTTGGATACTCAGTGACTTTCAGGGATTATTAAAAGTTGATTCACAGCTAACTTTCAAAAAGATCAATTCCACCGTTGGATTTCGTTTTAAGCTGAGAGTTGTAGAATCGCAATCAAGAGACAGCTTAGTCACCCACACAAACCACAGCTCCGGCTTTTTATATCTTTTTACATAAAAAGAATTTTAAGAAATTTCACTACTGCTGAAATTTTTCCAGGAGGCTTGATGAATCATTACTGGTGTCTCCACACACCATTCAACCTGACTGTTACATCTTTTGGTTTCAATACAGGTTTTCAATGAGATTAAGCTCTGCTGCCTTTCCTCAATTCAGCCATAATGGATCAAAACCAGCTAGAATTGTAATCATATTAAAAATGTGTGTAGGAAGACTCTTGTGTTGCAGGGTAGTGTCCGTACCTCTGAGCCAGGAAGCTTGAGTTCAAGTCCACCTGCTCCAAAGGTGTGTAATAACATGTCTTTGGACAGGTTGATCAGGAAAATATTTAAATATGAGTGCAATTATTAGCATACAGATTGGAAAGCAAGTTCAAATGAAGAAGGCATGTGGCAAAAGTTGAAACTCTCCAGAATTTGCCCATCGATTTATACTGCTTCACACAAATCTCAACCTTAGCTTTCCTTTGTTTAAGAGGGATTTGCTGGATTTATGTACTAATTGTGCATTAACTCCCCCGCAGAAAGTTAAGCCGAATAGTTAACTGTGTAATTGCCCATTTAATGCTGTGTCCATTGCCTCTAATTAATCCCTTTAGACCAGGATGTAAAGAATTTATTGTGGAATCTCAGTTCTTCAAGTAGTAAATTGTTCATAGAGATTTTACAAAGGCCAAGTTTTAAAATTTTCTCTTCTACATAAGAATATAATACAAATATAAGAGCTAGGAGCAGGAATAGGCCATTCGGCCCATCGAGCCTGCTCTGCCATTCAATAACATCATGGCTGATCTTTTCATGGGCTCAGCTCCACTTACCCGCCCACTCACCATAACCCTTAATTTCTTTACTGTTCAAAAATCTATCTATCTTTGCCTTAAAAACATTCAATGAGGTAACCTCAACTATGTCACTGGGCAGGGAATTCCACAGATTCACAATCCTTTGGTGAAGAAATTCCTCCCCAACTCAATCATTTCTCACTTTTCTCTCAATTTATCTTTTCTCTCCCTCTCTTTATCAGATTGATATAACTACACTGCAGCAGTGTACACAGTAAGAGACCCTTGTCCTCCTTGCCCACCTGAGGGAACTAGATGTTTGTTTACTTGGAAGCATCTGAAACCACAAATGAAACTGAGAGAATGAGGAGCCCATGATGTTAAGGTTGAAAATATTACACTCAGAAAGTCGCTTTTCAAGCATCTGTGAGGAAGAAACCCTGCCCCACGATTGTATCTGTGGGCCATTCAACCCCTGAACCCTCTCTCATCATTCAATCAGTTCATAGCTTAACTCCACTGGAGGGCTGTATCAACTATATCTATTTCTTTATCTCTCTCTGCCTCATGTTATCTTCCCCTCTATCCCCCTTTCCCCCAGTGCTGATGTACGAACCTGTGTCAGAGCTGATGGTTTGTTTGTGGGATGTGGTTGCCACTGGCATGAATGATATTTATTGCTATTTCTGTTTTAATGGGGGAGGTGGTGTTGAGCTGCCATCTTAGACTTCAGCTATCCATCTGATGCACCATCCTCCCAGGGTAGCACATAGCAAAAGGTTCAGTTTTCCTTTGTTCAAAAGTCAAAATTTGTTAGTAAGTAATGGCACACCCACAAAGGCATCAGAAATATCAACTAAGCTGCAAGTAAATAGTTCCCAGACATTATGAGTCTCAATGCTATTAACCAGCTCTGCGGCAAAGTGCCTTTTAATATACTTTGACCTCAGCTGATATCAAATTTTACATGAACATAGTACAGAACAGTTAGTCAATAGTTTAAAAATCCGCTGTGATATGAAACCATCCATGGGGCATTGATGCTCTGTTTGATCCTTAATGCATTTCCACAGCCTCAGGGGATCTGACAAACAGCTTTTAGATAAGATCGCTTCATCAGTAAATCACTGACTAGAATTGCCATCCTGCACCACAAAACTGTCAATCACAGAGCTCTGCAGATAGACATCACAGCCAAGCTGTCAGTAAAACAGTTAGAACAGAACCAGCTCACAAAAGCCTGCAAGAAGCTCATAGCTCAGGGCTGGCCAATGGGTTCATGGTCAAGGTGGGGAGGTTGTCTGGTATGGTTGACACTTCCTAATTAGGTTGTGACCCCCATCACTAATTCTAATGACACTCCACTGGGGAATGGCATGAGACCATCAATCTAGAACATTCTGGCTGATGCTCTGGGGATATGGGTTCGAAAGCCATTGTGACAAATAGCGAAATTTGAATGCACATATAAGTCTGGAAGGAGAAAAACTCCTTTACTGTTGACCATATAAGCACTGTTAACTGATCTGGTTCATCAGTGTACTTTCAGGAAGGGGCACCTGGAGTTGTCCAATGTTCCTTGTCTCCCAGTCATTGTTGGTGAGGATGGAGTGATGGATTGTGGGTCCATGTCTACATGGCACACAGTGAGGCTGCTAGACGTCTGTCTCCATGACAACTGCCAACCTGTCCTCAGAGGCAGACACACACTCCCCTCCCAGAGGTGGCTCAGGGCAGGTGATGTTGGTAAATTCCTCCAACTTTCTGATCAGTTTCCCAACAAGCCTGCCCGCTGGACCCCATGTCTGTTTGTGCATTTGAATGAAATGATTAGCGGCCAGTGCCATGGGTTCCTCTCCTGCTCGGGGCTGAGTGGGCGCCTGGTCTCCCAGAGTCCTTCATGTGCCAGCGGCTTGAGGCATCTCTTCATCGACCAGTTGTGGAGACGTGGCAGCAATGGGCTCACCAGACAGTGCTGCCATCTGTATTCTGGCTAAAACACACAGCAAAGTGTCAGGATCTGAGCTGGGGGAGGGGCAGGAGGCTGCAGCCTTGCCTGAGCCTCCCATGAGGGATCTGCAGCTTCTTCCTCAGAGATGGAGGAGGGGCATGGTGTTCCTGAGGGGCAGCTCTCTTCATGGTGGTGACTGTGAAGATGCCACAGGCAAGTGGAGGAGACACGGGAGGGACTGCGTTGGCTATAAGTAGAGGAATTTGGTGGCAATAATGGGAGATCAGCGCAGTAATACAGAATGCTTAGTACTTGGTTACTGAGGCATAATGGTATTGGCATATCCTCACAAACTGTCTTGGTCCTCACCAGCCAGCACCTAGAGTCTCTTGACACAAAGGGTGAGGAGTTAAGTGTCAGGCATCTCAACACTGGTGCTAGTTCTCTCTGTCTGACAGTGAGCTATTTTCTCCTGGAATGAGAGAAAGAGGGCGGGTTGAATGAGATAAAGTGGGTGGTGTCAGTGTCGATGAGGTTGATGAAAGGTGATGCCCGAGTCAGTGAGTAGGCAGGGAGAGTGGGCAAGAGGGTTGGGTTGGGTGAGACCAAGTGAAGGAAGGTGTGGCAGGTGACACTGAGACTGGTAGAGCATGAGCCTTGGTGGGAGATGTGTGATGAAACAGAGATAGAGAGTGTGAGGGATTGGAGCGATGTCTGTGGCACTTATCTGGGTGCAGTGAACGTCTTGCTGCATTGATGCCCCTTTCTCCATATCACTGAGATCTCACTGAGCCAGGTGGAGACCAGGCTGACAGAGCCTGGTGTTATGGCCTCCTTTGGCAGTCTTAGCTTAGCTTAGATTAGATTAGATTACGTACAGTGTGTAAAAAGTCACCGCTAGTAGCCGTCCTCCACACCTCTCTGTCCACAAGCACCTCCAGATCCCTGGCCACAAAGAGGACTCAATTTACCCCATTCTGCCATGACCATGGTGTATAATATGACCCATACCGGGCACTGGCAGCACTTGACCAGTTGCACAGCTGCCTTTTAAACATGGATCCAGTGTCAGGGAGCGTGGGAGAACTGGACAGTGCTGAGTATGTTTGTCTATAGCAAATGGGAGAACACAACGAGTGGACAGTCACAAGGGCATGGTGTAAAGGTAATGGGGTAGGTTTGGGATCTTAGTGCAAGAAAATTGTCCCCTGCTTTTCGCTATTTATATGAATGATTTGGATGCACACATAGGAGGTATAGTTAATAAGTTTGCAGATGACACCAAAATTGGAGGTGTAGTGGACTGCGAAGATTACCTCAGGGTACAATGGGATCTTAATCAGATGGGCCAATGGGCTGAGGAGTGGCAGATGGAGTTTAATTTAGATAAATGTGAGGTGTTACAAATCAGGACAGGACCCATACAGTTAATGGTAAGGTAGTGGGGAGTGTTGCTGAATAAAGAGACCTATCCATGCCCCTCATGTGTTTCTGTGGTGAAGTAATTGCCTGTTCTGTTTTTCAGGGGGTGGTAAATGGGATCCAAGTCAATGTGTTTATTGATAGAGTACTGGTTGGAATGCCATGCTTCTAGGAATTTTCATGCGTGTCTCTGTTTGGCTTGTCCTAGGATGGAGGTGTTGTCAGATTACCTCAGGGTACAATGGGATCTTAATCAGATGGGCCAATGGGCTGAGGAGTGGCAGATGGAGTTTAATTTAGATAAATGTGAGGTGTTGCTAATCAGGACAGAACCCATACAGTTAATGGTAAGGTTGTGGGGAGTGTTGCTGAATAAAGAGACCTTGGAGTGCAGGTTTATAGCTCTTTGAAAGTGGAGTCACAGGTGGATAGGATAGATTGGTATGCTACCCTTTATTGATCAGAGCATTGAATATAGGAGTTGGGAGGTCATGTTGCAGCTGTACAGGACATTGGTTAGGCCACTGTTGGAATACGGCATTCAATTTTGTTCTCCTTCCTATCGGAAGGATGTTGTGAAACGTGGAAGGGTTCAGAAAAAATTTAAAAGGAAGTTGCCAGGGTTAGAGGGTTTGAGCTACAGGGAGAGGCTGAATAAGCTGGGGCTGTTTTCCCTGCAGTGTCCGAGGCTGAAGGGTGACCCTACAGAGATTTATAAAATAATGAGGGGCATGGATAGGTCTTTTTCCAGGGGGTGTGTAGTCCAAACCTAGGGGGCATAGATTTGAGATGAGAGGGGAAATATTTAAAAGGGACCTAACGGGCAACTTTTATCACACAGAGGGTGGTACGTGTATGGAATGAGCTGCTCGAGGAAGTGTTGGAGGCTGTTACAATTATAACATTGAAAAGGTGATTGGATGGGTATATGAACAGGAAGGGTTTGGAGGGATATGGGCCAATGCTGGCAAAAGGGACCGGATTTATTTTGGATATCTGGTCGGCGTGGATGAATTGGACTGAAGGTTCTGTTTCCATGCTGTACATCTCTATAACTTGAATACTCTAAAATGCATTGCAGGGAGAAAAACCCTCTGTGAAACTCCCCAAAACTAACACTTAGCCAATTTAGATGTAAGTTTGCTCGCTGACCTGGAAGGCTTGTTTGCAGACATTTCGTCACCATACTCGGTCACATCATCAGTGAGCTTCCGGTGAAGCACTGGTGGTATGGCCCGCTTTTTACTTATGTGTTTAGATTTCCTTGGGTGGGCGACGTCATTTCCTGTGGTGACCTTTTCTGTGGTGAAGTAATTGCCTGTTCTGTTTTTCAGGGGGTGGTAAATGGGATCCAAGTCAATGTGTTTATTGATAGAGTACTGGTTGGAATGCCATGCTTCTAGGAATTTTCATGCGTGTCTCTGTTTGGCTTGTCCTAGGATGGAGGTGTTGTCCCAGTCGAAGTGGTGTCCTTCTTCATCTGCATGTAAAGATACTAGTGAGAGAGGATCATGTCATTTTGTGACTGAGGAAGGACACCTCTTCGACTGGGACAACACATCCATCCTAGCACAAGCCAAACAGAGACACACACGAGAATTCCTAGAATCATGGCATTCCAACCGGAACTCTATTAACAAGCACATTTACTTGGATCCCATTTACCACACCCTGAGAAAAAAACAGGAAATGACATCACCACAGAAAATGACATCACCACAGGAAATAACGTCACCAGCACTGATGATGTTACCTAGTGACGCGACGTCTAAAAATAAACCTTCCAGCTCAGCAAGCAAACCTATGTCCAGAGCCTCAACCTGAGCTACAAATTGTTTCAAAACTCGCTAACTTAGCCAATTTGTGGCAAGATTGATAGAACACAGAATATTCAAACCTTGTTTCATTTGTATAGCATTGCAAAGTAGTTAAACATCTCAAGTTGCTTACCAGCAGTGTTTATCAAACCAAACTTATCATTGAGCCACATAAAAAGATATTGGAATGTAAGAAACTGGATCTGGAGAAGAGGTGATCGCTCCATGGTATTACCACCAGAGCATTAATCCAGAGAATGCCACCCCCCAGCGACCATTAACTCTATCTGGACCCCTCGTGATTTTATAAGCTTCTATCAGGTCACCTCTCAACCTCTGATGCTCCAGTGAGAAAAGTCCCAGCCTTTCTTCCTAGTTCAAACCATCCACAACCACAACATCCTGGTAAATCTTTTCTGAATCCAAAATGGTCATTATCTTTTTCATAGTTTTGAGCATCCAGCCATGGTCAAGAATCTCTCAGAATCTAATGTAATTTAACAAAATAAGTGAACACCAGAAGTAGCAATGAGTCATGATGGTTGGAGGATTTGAGCTATGGGGAGAGGCTGAACAGCCTGGGGCTGTTTTGCCTGGAGTGTTGGAAGCTGAGGGGTGACCTTATAGAGGTTTACAAAATCATGAGGGGCATCGATAGGGTAAATAGACAATGTCTATTCCCTGGGACGGGGGAGTCCAGAACCAGAGGGCATAGGTTTAGGGTGAGAGGGGAAATATATAAAAGGGACCTAAGGGGCAACTTTTTCACACAGAGGGTGATGCGTGTATCGAATGAGCTGCCAGAGGAAGTGTTGGAGGCTGGTACAATTACGGCATTTAAAAGGCATTTGGATGAGTATATGAATAGGAAGGGTTTGGAGGGATATGGGCCGGGTGCTGGCAGGTGGGACTAGATTGGGTTGGGATATCTGGTCAGCATGGACAGGTTGGACCGAAGGGTCTGTTTCCATGCTGCACATCTCTATGACTCTATGTTACAAATAGAAGCCGGGGAGGGTGGGATGGTAGGGGGAATGGTGCTTGAAGGCAGTGGTTTCAGAGATTGGGAGCAATGCAGATTGAGGCTGGTTTACCAAGGTTGGAGGGTCGAAGGCTGGAGCTTGGGAAGATCAGTCATAGACAAGGGTCAAACCTCAGGAAGAATACACTTTAGAGGGAGACATCACAGACCACATCACAGCTCCTTAAAAAAGGCTTAAAATTTCAAATGATACAGTTCCAGGCTATTTGACAGACACTGTCTCGCTTTTATGTTAATAGCCAAGAATTAACATTAAACAGTTTTTAAATGACTAATTGTGCATAAAACTAACAAACGATAAATTACACAATTCTCCCTGCTCAAGGTCTTTGTTTATGTCGAGTCTCTGAAAGACCAGTGCAGTAACGATGTGACTGTCAGCTCACCCCACACTGTGCTAATTACCAGTACACACTCACTATGTTGGCAGTTTTTAGATTTGCTACCAGGACAGTAAATGACTCTAATTAACTGATATTACCCTGTCAGAGCTGCTCCACTGCCTGCAACCTCTCTCCGAACATTACTTTCCGGGAAAACCCCTCCTATTACATCAGCCAGAGATGGTCAGCGCTGAGGGGGGTGTTGGTCAGTGTCTGTCCTCACGGTGAGGGGGGTGTTGGTCTGCTCCACTGCCTGCAACCTCTCTCCGAACATTACTTTCCGGGAAAACCCCTCCTATTACATCAGCCAGAGATGGTCAGTGTCTGTCCTCACGGTGAGGGGGGTGTTGGTCAGTGTCTGTCCTCACGGTGAGGGAGTGTTGGTCAGTGTCTGTCCTCACGGTGAGCGGGGTGATGGTCAGTGTCTGTCCTCACGGTGAGGGGAGTGTTGGTCAGTGTCTGTCCTCATGGTGAGGGAGTGTTGGTCAGTGTCTGTCCTCACGGTGAGGGGGCTGACTGTCAGTGTCTGTCCTCACGGTGAGGGGAGTGTTGGTCAGTGTCCGTCCTCACGGTGAGGGGGGTGTTGGTCAGTGTCTGTCCTCACGGTGAGGGGAGTGAGGGGAGTGTTGGTCAGTGTCTGTCATCATGGTGAGAGGGGTGATGGTCAGTGTCTGTCCTCATGGTGAGGGGGGTAATGGTCAGTTTCTGTCCTCACGGTGAGGGAGGGTGATGGTCAGTGTCTGTCCACACAGAGAGGGGAGTGTTGGTCAGTGTCTGTCCTCATGGTGAGGGGAGTGTTGGTCAGTGTCTGTCCTCATGGTGAGGGGGGTAATGGTCAGTTTCTGTCCTCACGGTGAGGGAGGGTGATGGTCAGTTTTTGTCCTCACAGTGAGGGGGGTGATGGTCAGTTTCTGTCCTCATGGTGAGGGAGTGTTGGTCAGTGTCTGTCCTCACTGTGAGGGAGTGTTGGTCAGTGTCTGTCCTCATGGTGAGGGGAGTGATGGTCAGTTTCTGTCCTCACGGTGAGGGGGGTGATGGTCAGTTTCTGTCCTCGGTGAGGGGAGTGATGGTCAGTTTCTGTCCTCACTGTGAGGGAGTGTTGGTCAGTGTCTGTCCTCATGGTGAGGGAGTGTTGGACAGTCTCTGTCCTCATGGTGAGGGGAGTGTTGGTCAGTGTCTGTCCTCACTGTGAGGGAGTGTTGGTCAGTCTCTGTCCTCATGGTGAGGGGAGTGATGGTCAGTGTCTGTCCTCACTGTGAGGGAGTGTTGGTCAGTGTCTGTCCTCATGGTGAGGGGAGTGATGGTCAGTTTCTGTCCTCACGGTGAGGGGGGTGATGGTCAGTTTCTGTCCTCATGGTGAGGGGAGTGTTGGTCAGTTTCTGTCCTCACGGTGAGGGAGTGTTGGTCAGTCTCTGTCCTCATGGTGAGGGGGAGTGATGGTCAGTGTCTGTCCTTCCGATGAGGGTAGTATTTATATCTCAGTCCTCACAGTGCTATCAATCCTGTCACTGCTCCCCCTAATGTTCCTATCTCGCTTTTGTTTCTGATCCTACAATGCATCAGATTGAATTCTGTCATTCTCAGTATCTATCCAATTTAGTTAATTAGCCGCCGTACCTCAGAATCCACTGTTTCTGTGGCAATATCCTTGTGCATTGTCTTATTTTTGCACTGACCATTTGTAGCTTTGTGTTTCGCATTGGCCCCATGGTCAGGAAATCACCATGAACATCTCCTTACCTCTAACCTCAACCCCTTCTTGAAAGCCCTGTGAAAGCACTCCTTTTATCATCTGCGGCTGTGACTGCACCGTGAGTCACTTGTATTACCTTATTGTAGCACGTCTATGGAAGTTTTCTATAACCTCGGTGCTACATAAGAACATGAAACATAGGAGAGGAGTAGACCAATTGGCCCTTCGAGCTTGCTCTGCCATTCAATAAGATCTTGGCTGATCCTTTTGTGGACTCAGCTTCACTAACCCACCCGCTCACCATAATCCTTAATTCTTTTACTGTTCTAAAAGTTTTCTTTGCCTTAAGAACATTCAACGAGGTAGCCTCTACAGCTTCACTTGGCAGGGAATTCCACAGATTCACCACTCTCCTCAACTCAGTCCTAAATCTGCTCCCCCCTATTTTGCGACTGTGCAGATGTTGCTATATGTGCATGTCATGTAACCTATACTGTCAATGTTATGCATAGTTTGTAGTCTATGACTTAAGAGTTAAAGATAAAGGTTTCACTGTTCATCCCCTTCAACCTATTACTCTGCACCATAACTGACCTATGACCTCAACATATTACTGTCCAATCTGCACGGCCCATGATTGACTCATTGATCCCCCTCTGATTCAGAAGGTCCCACTGCACAATCTATTTCATATCAATATCTCAGAGTCTGATGCTGGTGTTTCCATCGGTATTTCTAACCTTGATTCTGAAGGTTGTGGAATTTAGAGAGTGCTTGCTTATATCCCCCAGCCTCCGTGCTGAGAAGCACCTCATAAATACAACAGGAGTTGAGGCTGCAGTCTGATTGTAGGAATGTTTCCTGGAAATATGTGTGCTGCACAGACAGTGTTGAGGTATCATCTTCAGAGCTGACAATTAGGAACTTAAATACAGCACAACCTATAATTGCAGCTAAAATAATAGTGATGTTTATCAAGTCTCTGCCCGGTGCATTTCGGTCTTTGCTCAATCATAGTTTGATGTGGAATTGCTCCAAGTTATTGACCACAATTCATCGGAGACTCTGAGATCAGGATTTGTTGCACAAGGTCACAAATCATTCAGCAAAGACGATGCTGTGACACCTCCTTCAAGGATCTGTCCAATTAGTTCCACTCTCCTGCTCTCTCCCCATAGCTGCAAATGTCTACTTATCCAATTCCCCTTCAAAGTTAATATTGAACTTGCTTCCAGCATCCTTTCCAGCAGCTCTTTCCGGATCACAACTTACTGAACAAAAGAAATTATTCTCATCTCTCCTCTGGTCCTTTTCCCAATTATTGCTAATCAGCATTCTCCGCTTACTGACCCTCCAGCCAGTGGAAAGAGTTTTCCCTTCTTTAGTCTGTCAAAATGATGTTAACTGTGTTATCATGCTTTAAGCTAACACTGCTTCATGCACATTGACAAGCCTGTTTGGAAAACTCAGGTTTTCAGAATCTGTTCCCACACACTCTGACCCAGAGACTACTTTCTCTAAAAAAGGATTTTCAATTTCATATGTCCTGTAACTGCTTTATTTATGACTTGGAGGTGCCATTGTTGGACTGGGGTGGAGTTCTGGGATTTACATATTAAAGAACCCAAACTAGCATATCCCATTCTAAAAGATGAAAGACTAATCTAAATTTGTTTAATATATCATTACAGCTCCATGACACTGTTAGCCTTTTACTATAAATTCTGTGTCTTATGGTCCTGCTCCACAACCACCTGATGAAGAGGCAGCATCTCGAAAGCTAGTGCTTCTAAATAAATCTGTTGGACTATAACCTGGTGTTGTACGATTTTCAACTTTGCTTTATTTATCTATCCATAACAGGTTCTCAAATACCAGAGGGTTTAGTTTCCAAGTCATAGAGATTTACAGCATGGAAACAGACCCTTCAGTCCAACTTGTCCTTGCTGATCAGGTATCCTAAACTAATCTAGTCCCATTTGCCAGCATTTGGCCCATATCCCTTCAAACCCTTCCTATTCATATACCCGTCCAGAGGCTTTTTCAATGTTGTAATTATACCAGCCTCCACCACTTCCTCTGGCAGCTCATTCCATACACATGCCATCCTCTGCATGAAAAAGTTGCCCCTTAGATTCCTTTTAAGTCTTTCCCCTCTCACCTTAAGCCTAAACCCTATAAGGAAAGGTTTGGATCTCCCACCCCAGGGAAAAGACCTTGTCCATTTACCCTATGATAATCATGCCCCTCATGATTGTATGAACCTCTATAAGGTCAGCCCACATCCTCTGACGCTCCAGGGAAAACAGCCCCTGTTTTCAGCCTCTCCCTGTAGCTCAAACCCTCAAACCCTGGCAACATTGTTGTAAGATTTTTTTGAACCCTTTCAAGTTTCACAACATCCTTCCTTATAGGTGGGACACCAGAATTGAACACAGTATTCCAAAAGCCCTCTCTCTATACAATAAAATAAAAGGTAAAATACTGTGGATGCTAGAGATCCGAAATAAAACCAGAAAGTGCAGCTCTGTTAACTCTGCCTTGAGAAATTGTTCTGCTCTGTGGAGAACAATCACAGCTTCACTCTGTACTCTGGGTTAAGAGGTAACAGAAGCCCCTCATCTCTAATACCAGGCCTGTAATTCCCCTCTGCACCCTCTCCAAGGTGCCATTGTGCCCAGGATTGAACTGTCTCTCCATCTGTTGTACTCAATTGATCATCCAAAAGCTAACCAATTAATTACAGATTGGTGTAGCAAATGGTTTATAACTTCTATCAAGGTGAAATACCACGTGGATGGTTCATACCCCAAGTAACGATATTAAGCTCTTGGCATTTTGGGCAATGTTTACGATGGAAGAGTTACTGCCTCCCATCACTGACATGTACGATATCCTGCTCCACTTTGGAGCAGTGCTGTGCAGTTATGCTGCAAGGCTGTCATTAACTCTGGGATGATACCATGCTGTGGAAAAAGGACTAATATTGCTAACACATGACACTAGTTTATAGTCCAACAGGTTTATTTGAAATCACAAGCCTTCGGAGCACTGATCCTTTGGCAGGTGAAAGAGCTACGCTCTGAAAGCTTGTGATTTCAGATAAATCTTTTGGACTACAACCTGGAATTGTGTGACTTCTAACCATGTTCACCCCTGTCCAACACATTGGGTTTATTTGAAATCACAAGCTTTTGGAGTGCTGCTCCTTCATCAAGTGAACCTTTTGGACTATAATCTATGTGACTGTTCTGAGGAAGAGTCACTCGATCTGACACATTAACTCTGAGTTCTCTCCACAGATGCTGCCAGACCTGCTGAGCTTTTCCAGCAATTTCTATTTTTGACCTTTAACCTGGCGATTTCCACCCTAGTCCAACAACGACACCTGCACATCAGTGAAACCCAGGGCTAGCTACTTGGTGATATCACTGCCTGGGAAGTGTACTTGAACTGTTTCTGCCTGTTTGGATGAATTGTCTGGATCATGAGTAACACAGAAGGAAGCTGGCATCAGGAGCAGAGAGCTTGTCAATGATGAAACTTCTGCAGTTAATCAATCAATATGAAGCCAACTAATGGGAAGCAAAGAAATGTCAGCGAGCATTCTGACAGAGATGCCAGGTGAGGTTTGAGGAGGGTTTGTCATTGTGGTAGCTGCTTAGAGTCGAAAGGATTGGATCAATTTCAGTTTAAAGTGAAAACAATACTGTGTAACTGAATAAATTGACACCTCTTTTATAATGAAAATTGCTATCCCTTTAAAGTGAAAATTGATCTTCTGTAGAAACATGTCCCAGTCCAACATACAGAGACAAATGTATAGCTACAACAGAATGACTGCTGAGCATCATAAAGCAGCTGAAGACTGTCAATATACTGACGGAATGTGTTAATTAAACTTTATAAAGCTGTCAATCCATTTTAGCTGCTCTCAATAGTCAGTTACAATCCTTTTCAAGGATAGCGTCGCCTGTATCCACCCCTGCCTCAGCCCACTTACTGTTCAAATCCTCACTCACATCTTTGTTACCTCTATACTTCCACTTACTGTCAGTACAAAGTACAGGAAGCAATCTCTGTGAGGAATTTATTTGAGGCTGTAAGTGAATGTCGTTTATAAATTGCCTTTTGAATGGAATTCAGTGTTTGGAGATGGGAGAAACAAATGCTATAATTTAATAAGCGGTCTGTGACCATTGCTCACTTGTTCCGCACATTTCTCACACATCTTAAAAATGTCACAGTTAATTTGGTGTCACAAATAGTTGATGTAGTGATTAAACCAGATCACCATCCATCTTTCAGATCGATAGTAACAGGAGGGTCATGCATGAACTCAACAACAAAATGGGCGAGATCAGCTTTTAACAAATGGTAATTTTCTCTCCACAAATCTGCTGAATCGAGAAAACAACAGATAATGAATCTGTGTCGACTGTAGGCTGATATTTGTGGTGTTGTGATTATACCTATCCAACCTCCTCTTTCTCTGTTACTCCATAGTTCCAAACTTTGCTCAGGCTTCAGTGGAGAGATAGGTAGAGATAAGGAGGTGGGAGGCTGCCGAAGAACTTGGAGGAAGTGAGGACTGCAGATGCTGGAGACCAGAGTTGAAAGTGGTGTGCTGGAAAAGCACAGCAGGTCAGGCAGCATCCGAGGAGCGGGAGAATTGATGAATCTGTCATTTCCTGAAGAAGGGCTCTTGCCTGAAACGTCGATTCTCCTGCTCCTCGAAAGCTGCCTGACCTGCTGTGCTTTTCCAGCACTTCAATTTCGACTGTTCGGAAAGTGGACAAATAGGTGGCAGATGGAATACAATGTGGGATAGTGTGAGGCTATGCATTTTGTAGGAAGAGTAGAGGCATAGATATTATATAAATGGGGAAATACTGTGGAAATCTGAAGCACAAAGGGACTTCGGAGTCCTAGTTCAGGATTCTTTTAAGGTTCAGTTGTCAGTTAGGAAGGCAAGTTCGCATTCAGTTCAAGAGGGCTCGAATGCTAGAGCAGAAAATGTGTTGCTGGAACAGCGCAGCAGGTCAGGCAGCATCCAGGGAACAGGAGAATCGACGTTTCGGGCATAAGACCTTCTTCAGGAATCAGAGTCCGCCCCCACCCCACTCCGGCCTATCACCCTCACCTTGACCTCCCTCCACCTACCGCATTTCCAAAGCCCCTCCCCCAAGTCCCTCCTCCCTACCTTTTATCTTAGCCTGTGGGACACACTTTCCTCATTCCTGAAGAAGGGCTTATGCCCGAAACATCGATTCTCCTGTTCCTTCGATGCTGCCTGACCTGTGCGCTTTTCCAGCAACACATTTTCAGCTCTGATCTCCAGCATCTGCAGCCCTCACTTTATCTCATAGAATGCTAGAGCAGGCATGTATTGCTGAGGCTGTATAAGGCTCTGGTCAGACTGCATTTGGAACATTCTGAGCAGTTTTTTGATGAGTAAGGGGATCAAAGGTTATGGGGAGAAGGCAGGAGAATGGTGTTGAGAAACTTATCAGTCACAATCGAAAGGTAGACCAGCATTGATGGGTAAAATGGCCTAATTCTGCTTATTTATCTTATGGTCTCATGGCTTTATTCTTCCTTTCTTCCCCCTGTTTCCACATGCTCTTCAGAAGGGAACTGCAGAGTTTGGGGGCCCAGGCAGCTGAAGGCATGGGGTATGAGTGGAAACTATGGAGAATCAAAAGTCCAGACAATGGAGCGCAGTTGTCAGGGGCTGGGGGAGGTTACAGAGAAAAAAACCATTACATGTAGTTTTAGATGCCATGCTATAGGAAGGATGTGGAGGCTTTGGAGAAAGTGCAAATGAGGCTTACCTGGATGTTGCCTGGATTAGAGTGAACTAGCTATAAAAATAGGTTGGATTGTTTTTGTTAGAGCATTGGAGGCTGAGGGGTGACCTGATAGAAGTGTATTGACATGGATAAAGTCGACAGTCAAACTCTTTTTCCCAGGATGGAAATATCAAATACTAGGGGATATAGGTTTAAGGTGAGAGGGGAAAAGTTTAAAGGAGATGTGAGATGCAGGTTTTTTACACAGAAGGTTACAGGCGCCTGGAACGCGCTGCCAGGGGAGGTGATGGAAGCAGTTATGATAGCAACGTTAAGAGGCATTTGGACAGATCCATGAACAGAGAGTAGAGGGACATGGACCACATGCATATGGGATTAGTTTAGAAAGGCATCAGAGTTGGTGCAGACATGATGGGCCGAACAGCCTATTCCTGTGTTGTAATGTTCTATATTTTAACATGTGGGCTGCTGGAGTGGTTTGAATACAAGAATTCCAATTGTAAACTGGAGATATCACCAAAGTATTAACTAATATTAGTCAGTAAGATGTTGGATAATTTTGGTGGGTCAGAAAGTGTTTTAGATGATTTTAAAAAAAGTATGATAACATCCCTCAAACAAACATGACTCATGTTTCTGATATTTTCCTAATCAACCTGTTTAGTAATTTTATTACGCACTTCTGGCTCAGGTGAGACTTGAACCCAGACCTTCTGGATCAGAGGTAGGGACACAACCACTGCACCTCACGCCTTCTTCACTATCCTATCTACCTGCGACTCCACTTTCAAGGAGCTATGAACCTGCACTCCAAGGTCTCTTTGTTCAGCAACACTCCCTAGGACCTTACCATTAAGTGTATAAGTCCTGCTACGATTTGCTTTTCCAAGATGCAGCACCTCACATTTATCTGAATTAAACTCCATCTGACATGTCTCAGCCCATTAGCCCATCTGGTCAAGATCCTGTTGTAATCTGAAGTAACCCTCTTCGCTGTCCAAATTTGGTGTCATCTGCAAATTTACTAACTATACCTCTTATGCTCACGTCCAAATCATTTATATAAATTATGAAAAGTAGAGGACCCAACGCCGATCCTTGGGCACTCCACCTGGTCACAGGCCTCCAGTCTGAAAA
>NC_057744.1:1966268-1992381 GCF_004010195.1 Chiloscyllium plagiosum | reverse complement strand
TGGCCGATGGCCCCAAGGTGCTCCCCCACTGACATCTTAGTCTCCTGTCCTGCCTTATTTCCCAAGAATACATCAAGTTTTGCACCTTCTCTAGTAAGTACATCCACATACTGAATCAGAAACTTTTTTGTACACACTTAACAAATTCCTCTCCATCTAAACCCTTAACACTATGTCAGTCCAAGCCTATGTTTGGAAAGTTAAAATCCCTTACCATAACCACTCTATTATTCGTTCAGATAGCTGATATCTCCTTACAAATTGGTTTCTCAATTTCCCTTTAATTATTAAGAAGTCTATAATACAATCCCAATAAGGTGATCATCCCTTTCTTATTTCTCAGTTCCACCAAAGTAACTTCCCTGGATGTATTTCCGGGAATATCCTCCCTAAGTACAGCTGTAATGCTATCCCTTACCAAAAATGCCACTCCCCCTCCTCTCTTGCCTCCCTTTCTGTCCTTCCTGAAGCGTTTGTATCCTGGAACATTAAGCTGCCAGTTCTGTCCATCCCTGAGCCATGTTTCTGTAATTGCTATGGAATCCCAGTCCCATGTTCCTAACCATGCCTTGAGTTCATCTGCCTTCCCTGTTTGGTCTCTTGCATTGAAATAAAAGCAGTTTAATTTATCAGTCCTACCTTGTTCTTTGCTTTGTCCCTGCCTGCCCTGACTGTTTGACTCACCTATGTTCTCAACTGTACCAGTCTCAGATTGAAATCTTTCCTCACTATCTCCCAACCCACACTTTACTAGTTTAAATCCTCCTGAGCAGCTCTAGCAAATCTCCCTGCCAGTATATAAGTCCCCTTCTAATTTAGGTGCAATCCGTCCTTCTTGCACAGGCCACCTCTACCCCAAAACAGTTTCCCCTCATAACTACCACCCCTTGGTATTGCAGAGTTTGCGGACCTGTCCTGGGAGCAGTTGAGGAGGGACAGTGTCAGGGCAGCATTGCTCTGTATCTAACCCTGTGCTGTCCCTATGCCAGGAGCGTTTGATGGGGCAGTGTCAAGGAGGCTTTACTCTCAACATTGACAAATTCTTGGGACTTCTTGTGGCTGTAATTTGACTCTACTGAAATGAGGAGAAAGTGTAATGACTCCATCACGCTGAGATGATCATGTGCCTCAGTTTCAGTTTGATGGAGACGGTCTGTCTGTTTTGAAAAATCGTTGTTTCTATGTAGCAACCCTGTCACTTGCTTAGTGTGTACTTTGCTCAGGATACGACAGAGACATGTATGGGTGTTAAAGCTGCCAGGGTAATCTTTGAACATGTCTCTAGAGAGATGTACCTGTCTGTCAGGCTCAGGCTCCTACGAGATCAGTAGTTCACAGAACTCCCAGCTCCGCTACAATAACAACCACCTGCATTTATGTGGCACCATTAGCATAGGAAGACATCCCAAAGGGTTGCATGGGAGCAATTTATCCGCAGCCACAGTTTGCCGAGCACAGATGGTGGTACTTCTGAGCTTGTAGCCCAGGGAGCTGAAGGCGTGGTGGAAATCAGGGGAGTGTGGAAGCAGGGTTGGAGGAACAGAGAACTCTCAGAGGGGGGCTATTGGTAGCCCATGCATCCTTAGAATGAGGATGGACGATACCCAGGTCAATCTATGGTTGAAGACTGTGGGAAGATGGGGGATGGAGAGCAAGGTCGGAGATTGTGGGAGGAGAGATATGTTGAAGGGTGTGAGAGATGATGTAAGGAGAGCAATAGGTAAGGGGGTGGGAGTGGGATGGGGTGTGGAGGTGGGGCTTGTTTCCAGAACACTGACTGGGAGGAAGTATCCTACTCTTCCTCCAATTGCACCAACCATTCAGTGAAAGAACAGACAACTAAAGATGGCATCTCCAACAGTGCAGCACTCCCTCAGGATTGCCCTGGAGTAACAGCCTGGATTTAAGGCTCAAAGCTCTGGAATCCACAACCTTCTGGCCTGGTGACAAAAGTCTACCCATTGAACTTCAGTATGAAGGAGCAGGCAGTAGAAATGAATTTGTTTATTCCTGACAGCAATGGGTACCACTTCAAGGTAGAGTCATTTTGTTGAAAAATGTTCAAATTTACTTTTCATTAATTTTCATGTCAGAACATGGAAATTAATTCCAAATAAAAGCCTAGAGGATAAATCCTGATCCATATGCAGTCACCTCCCTCCCGTTCGATGCCACATTCTGAAATATATTATTGTGAACCGTTTAATACAGAAGGTCTCCAGGGGCCAGTGGCCAATCAGAAAAGGTTTCCTCACAACAGGAAGAATGATGAATAATGCGGCTGAAACAACCTGGAAACAGCCAACCTGACCGAGAGAGTGATCAGAGACTTCACAGACAGACGATCAGGAGCACACGGAACAGCTCCAATGCCGGTGTAGCACTTTCAGGGCTAAACAGGTAAATATTTCCAATGTTGACACATGTTTCAGCCCCTTGAGTCCAGCCAATAGCATTATGGATGATTGCTGTCTCAGCTCCATTTTCATGCCTTGATTCAGTAATCCGTAATAATTGAGTCTGACCAAATGAAAAAAAAATCTGTCAACCTCAGTTTGGGCATTTCCAATGGCTCCCCAATTCTCTACAAAAACACCCCCTCCCAGAAGAAAAGTAACCTTTCCTCTACCTTTTGTAGAAGAGGTTTTACTATTTCACATTGTTGGCTAGGTTAACGTTTATCGCCCATTTCTAATTGCCCTAGAAGGTACAGGTGAGCTGCCTCCTAAAGTTCTTGAGGTGCATGGACCCTCACAATGCCCTTAGAGAGGGAATCCCAGGATTTGGAGCCAGTGACATTGAAGGAACGGCCAATGTGTTTCCAAGTCAGGATGGTGAGTGGCTTGGAGGGAAACATGCAGAGGGTGGTGTTCCCATGAATCTGCTTACAGATGGTGAGTTTGGAAGGTGTTGTTTAAGGAGGCTTGCAGAAGGTAAGAAGTTAACACGAGAAACTAAATAAACTAGTGCACGGCTGAGACAGGTTTAGAACAAGTCCCACGATAAAGGACAAAGTCATAACAGTCACTCTTATTCTGAATCAAGAAATCAAAAGACATGAAGTAAGAATTGCATTTAGAACTTAAAGGTATCTCAAACAATTTCCAGTATTTGTGACGTACTAATAAAGTTATAATGTCAAAATATATGCCCACTTCAAGCTCTCATAAAAAGCAATAATGTGCAGAACATCTGTCTGAGTGATAAGGTCTAGGGATGAAAGTTCGAGAGCAGAAACCTTCAAACAGCACCATGAGTTTGTGTGGAAAGACTTACTTGACATAGTCTCACCAAAACTAAACCACAGCCCTGAAACCAAAACATGCTAGAGATCACAGCAGCATCGGTGGATGATCTCAGTGATCTCCAGTAGTTTATGTTTTCAATGCAGATTCCAGCATTGACAGTAAACCACAGCCCTGCTGGCAGTGCAGCACTCCCTCAGTACTGTCCTGGGAGGATCAGGTCAGATTTTGTTCTGAAGCCTTTGGGAGGATTTAAGACCATGAATCCACAAGCTCCAATTCAAAGGCAAGAGAGTAACCCACTGAGCCATGACAACCCCATCACGCAAGGCAGGCACTGAGTCAGAGTGCAAAATTGCAATGAAGGTGTGCAGGCCCCAATCATATTGATGTCACCGTTGAACTGGCCTTGGGGCTCACAAACAACACAACAGTAGCAACGAATTACCGTTGTATGGAGCTCATTTCTTAAGCTGCTTAAGAGTGTGCCTGTGATTATTTTGCAAGTAATTCTTCTCAACAAAAGACTCTCATTAAATCACTAATGTAAGGATGCCATTAAATTATGCACCTTTGTTCTGTTCTCTCATCCTCCTTCATTCCAAAGACATTTCTTCCTATATTGGTGCCACATTCTCTCAAGCGTTTTTGAAAAAAGGTTAAAAAAAATAATCTCAGTGATCTCCAGTAGTTTTTGTTTTCAGTGCAGATTCCAGCATCGACAGTAAACCACAGCCCTGCTGGCAGTGCAGCACTCCCTCAGTACTGTCCTGGGAGGATCAGGTCAGATTTAGTTCTGAAGCCTTTGTTCTCATTCCTGAAGAAGGGCTCATGCCCGAAACGCCGATTCTCCTGCTCCTTGGATGCTGCCTGACCTGCTGCGCTTTTCCAGCAACACATTTTCAGCTCTAAAAAAAAATAATGAGTTCAGATCAGGGTCAATAAACCTGCCTCTTTCACCCCGGCTGAGATAACAGAACCCTAGTATTTTAGACACAAATTACTGATTACAACTTGTCACACAAAAGAAAGGAATAATGAACTCTACTCAGACTGGGAGAGGCACTGTGGCTGAGTGGTTAGCCTTACAATGCCATGGACCCAGGTTTGATCCCACCTTCAGGTGACTGTCTGTGTGGAGTTTGTACATTCTCCCCGTGTCTGCATGGGTCTCCTCTGGGTGCTCTGGTTTCCTCCCACAGTCCAAAGATATGCAGGTTAGGTGGATTGGCCATGGGCACTGTAGGGTTACGGGGATAGGTTAGGAGAATGGATCTGGGTGGGTTGCTTTTTGGACAGTGTGTGTGTGTGGACTCGATGGGCTCAGTGACCGGCTCCCATGCTGTCAGGGTTCTGTGAGTTTGGAAGAACTAGCTTTTGGAGTGTTGCTCCTTCATCAGGTGGTTGTGGAGAATAGGATTGTAAGACACAGAATTTATAGCAAAAGTTTACAGTGTGATGTAACTGAAATTACATATTGAAAAAGACCTGGATTGTTTGTTTAGTCTCTCATCTTTTAGAATGAACATGTTGGTTTCAGTTCTTTTATACGTAAATCACAAAACTTTTTTTGAAAGTTACATTCGCAAGGAAACTTTAACAATTGATGTCATGTCGGCCCAGATCCTGCATTTATGGTGGGAGCTGCCCTGTGTGAGGCTGGCCTTTGTGGCACAGACAGCCTCACACAGGGCAGCTTGCACCTTCAATGCATTATCTGGGCCGACATGACATCAATTGTTAAAGTTTGCGAATGTAACTTCTAAAAAAAGTTTTGTGACTTACATATGAAAGAACTGAAACCAACATAGTTGTTCTAAAAGATGAGAGACACTTTACAAACAATCCAGGTCTTTTTCAAAATATAATTTCAGTTATATCACACTGTAAACTTTTGCTATAAATTCTGTGTCTTATGATCTTATTCTCCACAACCACCTGATGAAGAAGCAGAGCTCTGAAAGCTAGTGCTTCCAAATAAACCTGTTGGACTATAACCTGGTGATTTTTAACTTTGTACACCCCAGTCCAACACTGACATCTCCAAATCAGGGTTCTGTGAGTCAGACTTTCCACAATGGTGCATCTGCCAGGGTTTGATAGTTAAATTCAGGTGTTTAAGCTGTTTAGAACAATGTAGAAGTGAATGGAATTCACACACCAGCAGGCCATTTAGCCCACCTATTCTATGCCAGTGTTTATGCTTCATACAGGTTTATTCCTGACTTCATCTCATTGAATAATCCACTCCTTTCTCCTTCATGGAATTCTCCAGCTGCCCCTTCCATGTATCAGTGCTATTTCCCTTGTCCCTTCGTGTGACGCAAATTCCACTTCCTCACATTCTTAATGAATTATTAATAACTATCTCATGCCTAAGGCATCTCTGGTTTGTTTCCCCTCATATCACCAACCACCACACCTACCTTATCAAGCCCCTCCAGAATTGTAAAGACCTTGGTTAGTTTTTGAGATAAAAGACCCTTAGCCTGTTGAGTGTCTCCTTATAGTTCTAACTCCAGGATCAGATTGTGTTTTCATTCAAACATCAAATTTTTGCTGCACAGAAGGAGACCATTTGGCCTGTCGTATCTATGCTACCCTCTGCAGGACAAATTCAGCAACAGCCACTCTCCCTTTGGAAATCTCCATCCTTTTCACATAATGATCATCTCCCTTTCAAATGCCTCATGAGAATTTGTCTCTACCAGATCCTAATCTCTTGCTACGTGACCAATATGTCCGTCATGTTACCATTGCCCCGTTTGTCAATTTCCTTACCTCTGTTCCCTCTGCTTCTTGATCCTTTCATCAGTGGGAACAGTTTCCTCCTTCAGACCTCCCCCATCCACCTGCTTTAACCTTCATTCCCTCCTCCATTGATGTACAGTAACAGTGGCCTACGTACTGTCTACAGGATGGACTGCAGCAACTCACTGAGGCTTCTTTAGACAGGACCTTGCAAATCTGTGACCTGTATCATCCACAAGGGTAAGAGCTTCAGGTAACTTGCCAGTTCCCCTCAAAGTGACATACCATCCTGACTTGGAACTACATCACCCTTTCTTCAATGTAGCTGCTTCAACATCCTGGAGCTGCCTTTCTAACAGGAATATGGTGGCCCTACGCTCCAAGGAGTACAGTTCACTACCACCTTCTTGCTGATGGTGAATAAATGCTAGCCCAACTAGTGACACTTACATCCATGAATGCATAAAGAAAAGAAAGGTCAGGACTGGCTGTGACTGAGTTGTTCGTCTACATTTTCACAGGTTAAAATAAATTATTTAGTGGTGTCATTAGAACATGCACAATTTATAAAAACAGGCTCCTAAGTCATCGCAGTTTCTCGGACAGACTTAACCCTCCTGGTACTGCTGAGCTATGTCTGAAAGAGATGAATTTGAGAGATGGAGCGTTACTGTTTATCAGTTGTAGCTAAGGCTGTCTCTGATACTTCCTAGAATCACACATATCTCTCTTGCCCCAACCCTCCTTCTGTATCAGTCCCTGCAAAAAACTAGACACCAACTCACTTAAAGCTGCACTTTATAAAATCCAAACTTTGACCTTGTATTCATCACAATATTTCTGCAACTGATCATTTACTCAACCCACTGTTATCTCAGATTTTGATGTTCTAGTTCCCTACTGTCCTCTCTCATCTTGGTCATTCCCCGATTATAGGCCTCATTGTCCCTCCTTTAAAATGAAGATGCATAGATGTGAGAATCTATGGTGTACAACCTGGTTTAGCCAATCATCTGCCAGATCTGACTGGACCTCTCCAATCATTCTCAAGTTCTGCTCTCACCTGCTGTGACTGCCCACTCTTCCTGAGATGATCCTGAAATGTAAAGATAATCCTAGCTTCTGGTCAAAGTGTCTTCTTCATACTGTCGCCCATCCGTCTCAGCTTCAATCATGGACTTCACTAAGATGGAGGACATTTTTGGAGAGACAATGGCCTAGAGGTATTATCACTGGACGGTTAGTCCAGAGACCCAGTTAATGTCCTGAGTGCCTATGTTTGAATCCCGCCACTGCAGATGGTAGAATTTGAATTCAATAAAAAAAAGTCTGAATTAAGAGTCTAATGATGACCATGAATCCATTGTTGGGAAATGCCATCTGGTTCACTAATGCCCTTTAGGGAAGGAAACTGCTGTCCTTACCTGGTCTGGCCTTCATATGATTCCAGACCCATGTGGTTGACTCTTCTAAGTCAGATTCTTCACCTGACTAAGGAGCAGCGCTCCAAAAGCTTGTGATTTCAAATAAGCCTGTTTGACTATAACCTGGTGTTGTGTGACATCTGACTCTCTCTGAGTTAAACTGACTAAACTAGTGATTGCTGCAGTTCAAATTCTGTACCCTGCTAGTTCTTCCCCTTCAGGTATATTCTGCCTTATCAAAGTCAGCTGGCATTATGCCTCTCCTTAAAGAACTACTTCTTGCCCACCACTGTCCCTGCACTCCATGTGCAGCTCTTTCACTCTCCATTATCCTCCAATATCTGGTCACCTCCAAAATCCATTCTCCTCTCTCCTAGAAATCTATATTTGAGTTTCTCCCATTAAATTCCATCGCTGCCACTATGGCAGGTCAACTCTCATTAAAGTTACTAATTCACCAAATCACTGAACTGTTACAGCGCAGACAGAGACCATTCAGCCCATCCTGGCTGCTCAGACTAACTGTGCATTGTTAGCTTGTGCCAATCTCCTGCTTTTACCGTGAACACTTGCGCATTCATTTTATTCAAATAATCAGCCAATGTCCTCTTGAATGCCTTTTGAACATGATCACATCCTGTTTAATTGTGTCAAAGGTAAACATTCCTGCTATCCCTTTCCACCTGTCTGCAGCAGTTTAACTGTGGCTGTGCAGCAGTTTAACACCAACTGACTACACCACCCTCATTTCCTGTTGCTGTACCATTCCCTCTTATGTCACCCCATAATCCTTGGCCCTCTCCTGTTTCTTATCTATATATTGCCCTCGTAATATCATTGGAAAACGCAACGTTAATTTTCACACATAAGCCAATGATATCCAGTTCTACCTCACCATCACCTCTCTCTCTACACGTTCACTGTTATTAAATTATCAGACTTTTCATCTGTCTCGTGCTGAATTAGCCGAAATGTTCTCCAATTAAATATTGGGAAGATGTAAACCATTGGCTTTGATCCCTACTTGAAATCTGATTCCCAGATGACCCAGCCTTACTCCTCAATCGACAATAAGCCAGTCCTGTTACCAACCTCAGTGTCATTTTTAATCAGGAGGTGAGCTTCTGACCTTGTCCTCATGCTCATGACTGAACCTGGCTATTTCACCCTCCAAAACATCATCCTGATGAAAAGCTTATGCCTGAAATGTCGACTCTCCTCCTCCTCAGATGCTGCCTGACCCGCTGTGCTTTTCCAGCAACACACCCTCAACTCTGATCTCCAGCATCTGCAGTCCTGATTTTCTCTAGAACATCATCCAACTTCACCCAGTCTCGGCTCATTTGCTTCAGTGATCCTGTTATCTCTGGGCCTGACCTAGCTAGCACACTCCCACATCTTCCCTTGTGTAAAATTGATGTTGCACAAACCTCTGCTGCCTGAGTCATAACAGACATAAAGTTGTTTTTGCCTTGCACTTGCTGAGCTACTTTGCCTCCTAACCAGGTGTTGCTTCGATTCCAAAATTCTCAGTATTGATTTCAAATCTCGCCATGACTTCATCCTTCCCCATTTCTGTGACCACTTCTGGATCCACAATCCTGTGAAATAGTTAAACTCATCTAACTCTGGCCTCTTCTACACAGACTCACGATGCCGCTAGCCAATGCCCTGGCTTAGTGCTGCAGTGTGTAATACGTTCTGTGCTAGCGAGTTTTGAGAAGATTTGTAGTTCAGGTTGAGGTTCTGGATGTCGGGTTGCTTGCTGAGCTGGAAGGTTCATTTTCGGAAGTTACATTACTATACTATGTAACATCTTCAGTGAGCCTCCGGGCGAAACATTGTTGATGATTCCTGCTTTCTATTTATATGGTTGGGTTTCTTTGGGTTGGTAATGTCATTTCCTGGGTTGATGTCATTTCCTGTTCTTTTTCTCAGGAGTTGCTAAATCGGGTCCAAGTCAATGTGCTTGTTGATAGAGTTCCGGTTGGAATGCCTAACCCTAACCCTAGAAGCATGGCATTCCAACTGGAACTCTATCAACAAACGCATTGACTTGGACCCGATTTACCACCCCTTGAGAAGAAGAACAGGAAATGACATCACCCCAGGAAATGACATCACCAACCCAAACAAAACCCAACCATATAAATAGAAAGCAGGAATCATCAGCAATGCTTCGTCCAGAGGCTCACTGAAGATGTTACATAGCATGGTAATGCAATGTCTGAAAATGAACCTTCCAGCTCAGCGAGCAAACCTACACCCAGAACGTTCTGCGCATTCTCTGGATCTCACCTTGAATGCACACAAGTGTTTAGGCAACATTGAAATTAAGTAGGAGAACTGGCTCAGATACTGTAGCCTGTATGTTAACTGTTTCACATGGTTCATTACACTCAGCAACAATTTATTCTGGTGAAAAAGAAGGAATTGATAAGATAGTTGAACCACCTGTGGTTACCAAAGGTGGTCAAGGACAGCAGGTCAGGCAGCATCTGAGAAGCAGCAGAGTTGACGTTTCGGCCATAAGACCTTCATCGGGAGAGTATCCAATCAAAGACTAAGGCAGACAAAGTGGCACAAACCTAATGGTAGACCAGAGGATCGGGAAGTTTTTAAAGAGCTAGCAGTGGTGACAAAAAAATTAATAAAGAGGGAGAAAATTGATGATGAAAGTAAATTAGTAAGAAATATAAAAACAAATAACTAGAGCTTTTATGGATGTATGAACAGAGAGAGGAGCTAAAGTAAGTGTGGGACCCTTGGAAAATGAAACTGGGAAATTAATAGCGGGAAAGAGGGCGATGGCAGATATTTTAAAACATTATTTTCTAGAAATATTCACAGTGGAGGACATGATAAACATCCAAAAACAATAGATAAGCAAGGTGCTAATGGGAGGAAAGATCTCTATTGTGAGGGACAATGTTCATAGAATCCCTAAAGTGTAGAAACAGGCCATTTGGCCCAACAAGTCCAACATTCCAAAGAGCATCCCACCTGATCCCTGTATTTCCCATGGCTACTCCACCTAACCTACACATCTCTGGACACAATAGGCAATTTAGCACGGCTAAACCACCTGACTTGCATGTCTTTGGATTGTGAGAGGAAACCAGAGCATCCAGAGGAAAATCATGCAGACAGGGGAGAATGTGCAAACTCAATACAGACAGTTGCCTGAGGCTGAAATCGAACTCAGATCCCTGGTGCTGTGAGGTAGCAATGCTAACCACTGAGTGTCCAGACCACCCCATTATGTTTTGCTGCATTGAAGGACAGACTTTCACAGAGCTCAGCCTGGTGAGGATTCATTTGGTAGATTCTCCCATCTTCCATGTTCATAATGGTGATCTACAGGTCCTGATTACTCTAGCGTCTTCAAAGAGAAAAACACTTGCTAGTCAAGGAATAACAGGCTCTTGTCTTAAGATGTAGTTTATTGCATGATAGCAACTAAGTACAAACTATATTGATGTGATCAATATTGGTACGAGATTATGAGGGATGTTAGGTTAAGCTCCTGCTTAATGAACTCCTGAGCAATAACCTTTGAGATTCCCTACAATATGCTGTGATAGTACAATTATCTAAACTCAAACTCTGGTCTGAATAACCCTATAATGCAGTAATTGTTGTAAAAACGTGTGAGATTGCGTGTGCACATTGCCTCTAGTGAACAAATAGATATGATATGAAATGTGGAAACAGACTTTAGAAACAAATATGCTATTGAAAATGAGAACAGGCATGATATAGAGTGTGAGAGCAGGCCCAAGATTGACTGTGGATATCCTGCTGATATGTTATTTGTAAAAGGCCAGAATCTAATCACAATGTGAATATGTATTTAGTGTGCTAAAACCCACCTGCTAGCTGCTAGAAATATGCTCAATGAGGCTCCAGAGTTCTTGAAATTATTTTGAAAAGTTTTGTTTTGGGAACAAGCAGACACAACAGTAGCACAATGAGCAAAATAGCTGCACAGTAGCAGAGATATTGTTCCAGTCCCCATCAGTCCATAAGAAATAGGAACAGGAGGTTCTACCATTTAATAGGATCAAACCTGATTCGACATTCCTCACTTCTACTTTCCTGCCCTTTTCCTGTAACCGTCGATCCCCACTGATCAAGGATCTATCTCGGCCTTAAATATATACAAGGACTCTGCCCACACAGCTCTCTGTGGCAAGAAATTCCATAGATTCTCAACCTTCTGAGAGTCCAAAGTTCTCCTCGTCTGAGTCTTAAATCGGCTCTCCTTTATTCTGAGACTGTACCCCTGGTCCTAGACACTCCCGTGAAGGGAAACATCCTCTCAGCGTTGACCCTGGCAAGCCCCTTAAGAATCCTCTATGTTTCAATGAGATCACCTCCTATTCTTCTCAACTCCAGTCAGTACAGTCCCAACCTGTTTAGCCTTTGCTTATAAGACAATCCCTCAATACCAAAGATCATCTGAGTGAAACTGAGGCTGAGAGGACAGTGCACATAGACAGGGCAAGGCAGGGATGCTGTGACCAGGAGGGTCAGCTCAGAGTGTGAGCACTGTGACAGTGAGTGAGATCCAGCCTGGGGCAGTCCTTGAGCTGGGATGGGGTGTCCCAGAACACAGTGTCCCTGCTACAGAGTCACAGTGAGAGTTACCGGGTGAGCCTGATGGGGAGCATTAACATGGAGAGAGACTCTGAACAACTATAATTCAGTGTCTGACTTGAGATGTCACCTTTTGTATCTCTCCTTGATTGAAGTTTGGAAAGTTAGGCAGACACAGATAAAACCTTGAATTAACTCAGGGCAGTGACTTGTAACAGATGCTGAACTTGCATCTTAATCAATCGAAACGTGCATCTCTTTACTAACAGAATTCTCCATCAGACATTTTAGGTTCATTCACTCCACTCATATCAGTTGTACGATCCTTTGATCTCTCTGCCTATAAACTCTGTGTCAGTGTGCCCTCTCTTACCGCATCTGATGAAGGGGCAACACTCCGAAAGCTTGTGATTTCAAATAAACCTGTTGGACTATAATCTGGTGTTGTGTGACTTCTGACCTTGTCCACCCCAGTCCGACACAGGCACATCCACATCGTAGAGACCTCAGTAAGCGGATCGGAGATGTGCCATGAGAGTTCTTCGAGGCTTGCACATGCTGGATGCCAATGTCTGTGGATGTAGGGTAGGTTAACCAATGTCTGTGGATGTAGGGTCGGTTAACCAATGTCTGTGGATGTAGGGTAGGTTAACCAATGTCTGTGGATGTAGGGTCGGTTAACCAATGGCTGTGGATGTAGGGTCGGTTAACCAATAGCTGTGGATGTAGGGTAGGTTAACCAATGGCTGTGGAGTGTTCCCTGGGGTGTTGAGGCCGGGTATCGAATTTGGAAGTCCTTTGTAACAGGCAGGGATTGGATTCTGCCAGGTGCTGGCTCTGATTTCCCTGTCGCGCTTTCTTGATGTTTAGCTTGTTTGGCAGGTGTGATAAAATGGGACACTGAATATTAATGAGGTGAGTTGAGACGTTAAAAGGCATTTAACAAGCAATAATCCTCCTTAATTGGCAACTCACTGTGTCGCTTGTCAGAAGTATAAAAGATAAAGCGAGATTCTCCTCTCATCAAGATGGGCCTCACTGAATGCCTCAAATATCGAACAAGGAATTGTGGATGCTGGAAATCTGAAATAAAAACAGAGATTGCTGTAGAAATTCAGTAGGTATGAAGTTGTTCTGGAGACAGATCACTGGACTTGAAATGTTAACTCTGTTTTCTCTATAAAGAATCAGAAGTCACTCAACACAATTATAGTCCAACGAGTTTATTCGAAATCACAAGTGTTAAGACAAAGGAGCAGCGCTCCGAAAGCTAGTGCTTCCAAATAAACCTGTTGGACTATGACCTGGTGTTGTGTGATTTTTAACTTTATACAACCCAGCCCAACACTGGGACCTCTACATCACAGCTTCTCTCCACAGAGGTAGCCATACTGGCTGAGTTTCTTCAACAATTTCTGTGTTTGGATCTCATCCACATCACTCAGACCCCTATAAGATTCTGCTCGGGATCTTGTTCATCCAGCTGAGAGGGCAGGCAAGGCCTTGATTTAACATGTCATCCAAAACATAGCACCTCCCACACTGTACTGCCTGCTGTCTGGTGTCCAGCAAGATTACAGGCTCAACTTTCTGGTGATGGGTTTGAACTGTCAGCCACCTGACTCAGAAATGAAAATCCAACTCAGGAGAAATAAACTGATCCCTTGGGAGAGCAGTGCAGATTTATCGAGATCATTTTGGGGGATAAAAGCCAGTGAAATGATAAGGATACATTGACTATGAGCTCTTATGTTCCATTGAGTATTGAAGATTACTGTATGATTGAACTGAGTGATCAACTTTTAAGTTGACTAGATAAGCTAACAAGGTAGAGAGAGAGAGAGATACTGGTCTGGTGTGGGACTAGAGATTAGGGAGATGTAGCTCTTAATATTAAAGCAAGCCCATGTCTCGGGCTGAAGGAAATCTGGAAATCTCTCCCTTAAAAAGCAGCTGAAATTAGAGGCCAATTGAAAATTTTCATTGGGATTGGCAGTTTTTTGTGACTCCTCCTCCTATGCCAATGTCTACACAAAGGCAGACATTTGAACATCAGAGTATACTAAACCTTTCATAGGAGACAGCAATTCTTCTTGTTGTAAATGGTGTTGGGCAGTTTGCAGGTGGAGACAGACCTGAGACAGGCTGCAGGAACAATAGGCAGTGAATGCTAAGGACTCTGAGTGGATTGGGCAGTGTTCGGACCCGGACATTGGAATCGATATGCTGTTCACACAGTGTATAATGGACAGGGTTACAAGCCATTCATTAGACAACAATCTTAGATTAATGAACTGCCTGATCCACTGGTAACAGGCTATGATCACACTTCACACAGTCATCAACATTGATGAGAAACTGTAGATAGCTATCACAAATGGAATCAATGAGCACTGTAATTATAGTAACACTGTCTCAGAATCAACACAGATCAAACAGTATTGACCGTAAAAGAAATGTGAGGTTTGAATGAAAAATAATATTCTTTTCATTTTTCGTGACTTAACAATATTTCTTTATTGTGTTTCTTACAAATTTGATAACAGTCAGCAGTCAGCATGCACAATAACATGATGAATTGCAACGATATCTGCCTGATTTCCAGGTTTAATCCACAGCTCGGGGCTAGACTGTGTATCCTGTCCTGGTTACATCAGATTTCATTAGCGTAGATCTCCCCCAGGAAAGGCATCAGGGCACAGGGCAGCAACTTTGACTGTAGCTGCCCGAGAAATTCAGGAATATTCTTACGCACTGAGATTTCTAATCTGTTAGACCCAAGTGGGGAAGACTGCACATGATCAGAATGTAAACATTTCTCTCCTTGGGATCGGAGAAGGATCTTTGGCAGATTGTCCCTCTTCTATTATTCAAGTCACGTGGATTGCTACTGTCTCCAGTCCAAGGTGCCTCATGAGGTGAAGAGAAAGAAAGAATTTGCAAATATATAATGTATTTTATAACCTCAGAATGTCTTAAAGCATTTCACAGCCAAACAAATACTTTTCAAAGGGTGGCACAGTGGTGCAGCGATTAGCCCTGCTGCCTGACAGCACCGGGGACCTGGGTTTGATTCCAGCCTTGGGGTGACTGTCTGTGTGTGGAGTTTGCACATTTTCCCAGTGTCTGTGTGAGTTTCTGGTTTCCTCCCACTGTCCAAGGGTCTGCAGGTTAGGGTGGGTTGGCCATGCTAAATCACCCATAGTCTCCAGGAATGTGTAGGCTAGGTGGGTTTAGCCATAGGAAATACAGGGATAGCATATGTATGGGATGCTCTTCGGAGGGTCGGTGCAGACTTGATGGGCCGAATGGCCTACTTCTACACTGCAGGGATTCTGTAAAGCTGCTGTTGCATTCTGTGACTCTGACTATTCACTGGTTGTGTCACAGCATGGCATCATTTACAGCGATGGGGAACTCCTTACAAATGCTAACTCTGAAACTGGGGAAGGGCCACAGCACCCAAGGGATGGAATTTAATGGGCCTCCTGAGATTGGGGGAGGCTGTGGAATTGAGGGTGGGTAGTTGTTTTCCTGATGTCATGCAATCATCTCAACAGCGGGCACTGTCTCAGAACAGCTTTCTTGCACAGAAACCACATGAGGCTCTTAAATGGACTATTAAGAAAGGGCCATTACTAGTTTCTAATGAAGAGTCATCAGACTTGAAAGATTAACTCTATTGCCCTTCCCACAGACCTGCTGAGCCTTTCTTTCATGGACAAGCCTCTTCCTGACCAGCTCACGTTCTGACAGCAGTGAGGGGCTCCCTGGTCAGTGCGGAGAAACCCTCCTACACAATCTGGGGTCCTCTTTCTGTGGACCTGCAGGAGGTGGTGGGGTGGGGAGTACGCTATGGCTGACTCAGGACTCCCTGCCCATGATAGCCAGGCCTTCCTCTTGTGAAACAACATCCCCTGAGCTCACCAATAACTTCTCACTGGGGTTAAAAACAGAAAATGCTGCAAATGCTCAGTCAGTACCTGGGGCAAGAAACGGATTAAATCTTTCAGTTTAATCAGATAACCTTTTAAAGAAGGTTTTGAACAAAGGGTGGATCAGACCAGGACAAAAGGAAAATCTGTGATAGTGTGGAAGGTAAGGGAGGTTTTATTTATTGCCCGTCCCTAGTTGTCCCTTGAGAAGATGGTGGTGAGCTGCCTTCTTGAGCTGCTGAAGTCCACGTGCTGTACGTAGACCCACAATGCGCTTAGGGAGGGAATTCCAGGATTTTGACCCGGCAACACTGAAGGAACGGCGATATATTTCCAAGTCAAGATGGGGAGTGTCTCAGAGGAACTTGGAGGTTGAATGCCTGGAGAATTAGTCTGACAGAGCTGAAGGGAGTAGTGACAAGACAAGATTAAATATAGCAGAAAGCAAAACTAAGATTAAAACTAAAATATGCAGATAAAAGGAAATGATGGTGGGGTGGAGAGGGGGTTTGATGAAGACAGATCACATTGTTAAACTGGAAGTCTGGAAAATGGCTAATAAAAAGATGAGGTGCTGTTCCCCAAGCTTACATTGAGTCATAGCAACTGAGTCACAGAGTCGTATAGCACAGAAGAGGCCCTGCAGCCCATCAAGTCCACACTGACCTATCCACTTTTCTCCCACTTTCCAGCATTTGACTGATGGTCTTGAATGTTATGACATTTCAGGTGCTCATCCACATTCCTTTAAAAGGTTGTGAGGTTTCCCACCTTAACTATTCTTCCCAGGCAGTGCATTCGAGACCCCTACCACCCCCTGAATGAACACATTTTCCCCAAATCCCCTCTGAATATCCTGCCCTTCACTTTAAAATGATGCTCCTCGTTACTGACACTTCAGTTAAGGAGAACAGCTCCTTCTTTTCTAACCCCTTAACCCCTTATAACCTGAACACTTCAAGTCCCATCTCAGCCTTCTTTGCTCTAAAGAAAACAACCCTGGTTTGTACTTCTCTTTATAGCCAGAATGTTCCAAACCAGGCAACTCCCTGGTGAATCTCTTCTGCACCCCCTCCAGTGTCATCATATCCTGAGCTGCACAGGAAGAGCACAGCAGGATGAGGGTAGACGTGTCAATGCTGGCCATCTTGGCTGAGTTCCAGGACAGCACCCACAACTCTGCTGCAGGCCTGGTGTTATGACCAGCAGTTATCACCACAGGGAACAGAGAGCTGCAGACCTGAGCTTTCCCAGATATTGGACGCCCCCACACTGGGAAAAAGATCTTGCCCATTCAGACTATCCATGTCCCTCAGGACTTGTTAAACCTCTGTCATGTCACCATTCAGCCTCTGACAGTCGAGGGGAAAAAGCCTCATCCTGTTCATCATCTCCCTGTAGCTCAAACCCTCAGGTTCCAGAAAATCCTTGCAAATCTTTTTTGCACTCTTTCAAGCTTAGCAACATCCATCCTTTAGCAGAGTCAACTGACATGTACGCAGTATGCTTAAAGTGGCCTCACCTCCATACTGTACAAGCGCAAAATGCTACCCCTCCTCCTATACTCAAATTTCTGACCGATTAAGGCAAGCATGCCAACCACGTTCCTCACCACTCTACCGACCTAAACTCCACTTTCAAGGAACTATGAATCTTCACCCGTAGGTCTCTTTGTTCAGCAACATTCCCCAGGGCACTACCCCGCTTTAACTTAACAAAATGCAAAACCTCACAAATATCTAAACTAAACACCATCTGCCAGTCCTTGGCTCATTGATAGTCAAGGGTCCCGTTATATTTGAGATAATCTTCTTGACTGTCCACTGCACCACTTTGTTGATGTTACCTGTAAAAATACTAACCATGCCTTCGATAATCACATCAAAGTTGTTTATATCCGTGATGAAAAGCAGTGAGCTCAGCACCGATTCTTTCAGCACACCGCTGGCCATGGGTCTCCAGTCTGGAAAACAATCCATTACCTTCAATCCAATTTGGTATCCAATTGGTTAGCTTTTCCCAGATTACATATAACCTAATTTTAGTAATCTCTATGATGGGGAACCTTATTAAATGCCTTGCTGAAGTCTGTGTAAACAATGTACACCACAGTGTTTTCTTCAATCTTCTTTGTCACCTCTTCATAATACTCAATCATATTGTATAAGACTCTGGTGCGGCCGCATCTGGAGTATTGTGTGCAGTTTTGGTCGCCATACTATAGGAAGGATGTGGAGGCACTGGAACGGGTGCAGAGGAGGTTTACCAGGATGTTGCCTAGTATGGTAGGAAGATCGTATGAGGAAAGGCTGAGGCACTTGGGGTTGTTTTCATTGGAGAAAAGAAGGTTTAGGGGTGACTTGATAGAGGTGTACAAGATGATTAGGGGTTTAGATAGGATTGACCATGAGAACCTTTTTCCACGTATGGAGTCAGCTATTACGAGGGGGCATAGCTTTAAATTAAGGGGTGGTAGGTATAGGACAGATGTTAGGGGTAGATTCTTTACTCAGCGAGTCGTGAGTTCATGGAATGCCCTGCCAGTAGCAGTGGTGGACTCACCCTCTTTATGGGCATTTAAACGGGCATTTGATAGGCATATGGTGGATAGTGGGCTAGTGTAGGCTAGGTGGGCTTGGATCGGCGCAACATTGAGGGCCAAAGGGCCTGTACTGTGCTGTATTTTTCTATGTTCTATGTTCTATGGACCCATCATCGGGCATAATAGTGCTCCAACAATATCATCCCAAGGCAAAACAAGCACTTTTCCCACGGCCCATTTATATTTGATGTTCTGACTAAGCGGTGAAGACATTTGAGAGAGTAGAAATAAGTGAGGCACTTCAGATCTTGAATATTTTTAGATGTTTCAATATTTTTGCATTCAGTTGCAATAGCCCTTTTATTGTGAAATCTAATTAGACAGAATTTAGATTAGGAGCTGAAAGTCTAAGTTAATCTTCTGGGTCTTTACTTTTGTGCTGCTAATCCCAGATCTCACAGAATAAGTAATTCTTTTTTTACAGTATTGATTAGTGTCGGGATCAACCAAAGTGTCAGCAATAGTCACTTATTATTAGGGCTAATGGCAACTGTCTGTAATTCACACTTTACTCAAATGTCATCATTGATTTTCATATCTAACGGCCACACACAGTTATCTATTCTCTTTCGTTTGTTCCTTCCTTCCCGTTTTTTGGTGGAAGGCGGTAGGAAGGCAGCTTTGCCAGGGTCCGGAGGTGGCAGGGGACTGGTGAACCTGGGGCAGGACTCTGATGGATGATGGTGAGGAGGCGGCTCGCAGAGGGAGCAGGTATCGGCTGTGGTGATGTTGGTGAGGTGGAGACCACATCCGGTGGTGTCGGCTTTGGTATCTTCGGATGGGTTGGTGGCGGCTTCAGTGATGAGGTGGCCCCGATATTCCAGTGGACAGCATGGTGCCCTTGCAGCAGGACTGTCTTTTCCCAAATCCAGGAGCTGGGAACTGAACTAAAATAGATTAGATTCCCTACAGTGTAGAAACAGGCCCTTCGGCCCAACAAGTCCACACCGACCCTCCGAAGAGTAACCCACTCTGTCTGACTAATGTACCTAACACTATGGACAATTTACCTGACCTGCAAATCTTTGGATTGTGGGAGGAAACCCACGCAGACACGGGAGAGAATGTGCAAACTCTACACAGACAGTTGCCAGAGGTGGGAATCGAACCTGGGACCCTAGTGCTGTGAGGTAGCAGAGCTAACCACTGAGCCACCGTCTTTTTTTCCTTATCGATGCCTTCTGTCATTAATATAGATGCCGTGGTATGGTGACTTAAACACTTTTCACTGTATTCATTTTGGAAAAATACAAGTGACAATAAATGACTATTCTATTCTAGTTTATTCTAAGGTGTTCGACCTTCCGTTCAGCAACATAAAAGATTATTTTTCTTTCATCGCAATGTGTCCTTCATTTTCTGGTAAATTTGTTTAATCAAGAAATAAAGATTTCCAAAACACCCTTAATTACCTCAAGGTGTCCCAAAAGCACTTCAGTGCCAGTGAGATACAAGGATTGTTCCCCAGGAAACCAATCAGGAGAACATTGAGTGTTTATCCAGACAGAGGTAGTGGTTTAACTCAGTTCGCTAGGGTTTGTGATGCAGAGTACCGTCAAAAATATCGCTTCCATTCCTGTGTTGCCTGTGACTCCTGTGATTCTTCTTCTCAACCTTCCCCTTTACCTGAGGTGTGGTGAACCTCTGGTTAAACCACAATCAGTAGTCTCCCTATAATGAGAGACAGCCCTGTGATCTGGTAAGACTATGGTGACTTACCTATGTGGATGGTAATGATGTGCAGGTGATAGGCACCAGACAATAGAGCAGGGGTAGCCATGATGGGCTGAATGCCCTCTTGCACTGTAATCATTCTGTCACTCAGTTGTAATTTAGGAAATAAAGCAGTCAGTTGGTACACAGCAAGTTCCTACAAAAACAGAATAATAATTGATAACAAGAGAATTTTTGTTTTAGTGCTGTTAGCTCAAAGATAAACATTGGTCCAAAATATCAGGGCATTCTCCTACACTTCTTCAAAATAGTGGTCTGCAATCTTTTCCATCCATAGACCAAAAACAGGAAGAGAAAAAAAAGAGAAGGCAAAGTAAGAGGGAGAAAAACACAGTAAATATAAATAGAACTTTTGTTATTTCTAAAATGTTAAGAAATTCTAAAAATAATATGAAAGATGAAACTCCAGAGATGCAATTATTTCCTGTCAGGGGTAAAAAGGTTATTCCAGCATTTCCTTCTTTTAAATGATCCTTAAGCTGTTAATTACTAGCCTTTGCTGTTGTGAGTTTAATGGGAAGTTCATTCACAAATGCAACAACTCTTGACACTTACTGAGGGTAAGATCCTGCTTTTGTGAAGTTGTGAAGAGCAGCTAAGTCATCCAGCAACTGGTGGCAAGTCACATTTTAGGAGGATCCTCCAACCTCAGTGCGTGCTGCTGGACATCTTCCATGTATTTGTAGGTGGATTCTGGCAGCCGGGTAAAGTGAAGGAGGAGGAAGCAGATTCAAAAGAGTATTAATTATTCGCTGCAGATGTGCGAAGCTCCAAGCAACCTTTTGAATACACATTTAAACTGGGAGCTCTTCACTGTATCACACTGAATTGGACTGTTGTGCCCTTAATGACTTTTTCTTTTGCAAAAACATGCATAACCTTCAACTGAACTTTGAATGACACTTAAAAAGAAGCTTTATCATTGGCCATAGCTGCATGAATATCCCTCTGACATTAAAAAAATCTTTACCGATATAATCACTGTTAGTAAATGAACAATCCTGGGATTGATCAGGTCCCAGGATTCAATTCTGTTCATCTCTCTGATGGAGCTTTGTTATATAAAACACTAACTCTGTTTCTTTTCTGTTTTGTTTTTAATGAATATACTTTATCACACATCCCAATTTTCAACACTCATTTCAGGGGCATCCCATTCCAGCCATTAAATTCACAGTCAGATGTCCCTGGATGGAACAAATCCTATTGAGATGCCCGGATTATGGCCATTTCATTTCCTTTACTCAGCTCATTCCCAGTTCATCCTCTGATAAGTGATGGTGTGTCTGCCTGTTCAGATCATATCGCCAGCCCAATTGCATTATTCAAAGAAGGAAGAAAGAATTATGGCCCCTTTTGTGACCCCTGAGTGTTCCAAGGCAATTTACAACCTATTAAATACTCCTTCTGAAGTATGGTTACTGTTGTAATGTATCAGCCAAATACTGCAAAAGCAAGCTCCCACAAGCATCAATGTGACATTGACCAAGTCAGGTGCTGTTTGAGGGGTAAATATTGAGCACGACACTGTCCAATTCTTCTTCAAACAGGGACCTTCCCTTCTATCGGAGAGGGTTAACTGGGGTCTCGGTTTGAACAGAAGATTCATTCCTCAAGACCGCTCTAAGAGTGTCAGTGGAGTTGATGGTTTCTCACATCTAAGCTGGGAACTCCCCTGGTCCCTGTGACTAAGACTGCCAAAAGCTAGATTCCTTTTTCTGATTTCTGGTTGTGGAATGTGATGGTGCAGAGTTACAGCCTCTAGAGCAACTTTAATATAAAATGCTAAGTCAAACATATTGAGAGGCTTCAGGATGCAGAAGATTAATAACGTGGCAATGTAGTGATTATTGCTGCTGATAAGAATCTGCAGTCAGCAGCTTATCCCGATTTGTCCAATAGCTTCATTATCTAAGGCTACTTCTACAACCAAAGAACCCACAAGAAAGTTACAACACAGAAAGAGGCCATTCAGCCCATTGTGTCCACGCCATCTGGATAAATGAGCTACCCATTCCAATTCCACGTTTCAGTATCTGCTTTATAGTTTTGCAGGTTCCAGCACTTCAGAGGCAAATCCAGGTTCCTTTTCAATGAGAGTTTACTCTTCAACCACTGAACTGGACAGCGAATTCTAGACATGCACTACCCTCTGAGGGGGGAAGGATTTTCCTCATGTTTTTTCTAATCCTTTTACCAATCGCTTTAAATCTGTGTCCTCTGGTAACTGACCTCTCTGCTCGGGGAAACGCACCCACTCCACTTAAACCCCATACTGTTTTGTTACATCTCGATGAAGTCACTCCTCAGCATTCTCTGTTGACTGGAAGCCCACCCCAGCCTCTGTAACCTTTCCCCTTGCTGTAATTTACAATCTCTAGCAAAAGATTGTAACTCTCCTCTGAACTCTCTGTACAGCAATTGTGTCCTGCCTGTAATGTGGTTTGCACAGAACTTCTAACCTGTGTCTTATATATTTGCAGGATGACACCTCTAGTCTTGTATTCAACACGCTGTCCAATAAAGAAGAGCATCCCATGTCCCTTCTTTATCACCTTATCTACCTGTCCTGCCTCCTTCAGGGACCTGTGGACACCATCTCTGAGATTTCTGTCAATTCCTCTGCCCCTCTCAATACTCTCCTGTTGATTGTGTATTCCTTTCTTTGCTAGCCTTTCCCAAGTACATAACCTCATCCTTCTCCAAACTGAAGTCCACTTGCCACTTTTTCACCCACTCACCCAAACTAGTGATAGCCCCCTGCAGCCAGCAGCATCGTCTTCACCATCAACATCCCAGCTCATTTTTGCATCATCTGAAATTTTCTGAACATGTCTCTCATATTTAAGTCTAAATCATTAATTTATTCCACAAACAGCAAAACGTCAAGCCACACGGAACACCACTGGAAACTGGTTTCCATTTGCAAAAGCATCCGTCATTCATTACCCTCTGTTTCCTGTCACCAAGCCAGCCTTGGTTCCATTGCACCACATCCCCCTCTATCCCATGTGTTTTCATTTATCCCCAACAGCGTGCCATTTGGGACCTTGCTAAATGCCTTACTGAAATCTGTACAGACAATATCCACAGCTCGGCTTCCCGATGATCATTCCTGAGATAACCCAAGAGTGTTCCAACATTGCAGGTTGAATTGTTGAGACTTTTCTTTCTTTGACCATGAAGAATATGACCCCTGTCTGCAGAGTGTGGATCCCAGCCTGGGACAGCCTCTGCTTCTTTAAAGCATCTTTCCCAGGCCCCATCCTCATTCGGGGTGAGCAGAGCGCTTCATCATTTGGTGGGGCCTTCGAGGAGGGGAGGATGACTCTCTTCCAATCTCAGGGTGAGTCTGGAGGTGGCTGTACAGACTGATGGGGCCAAGATTAGAGTAATGCTGGAAAAACACAGCAGGTCAGCTGTTCCTGATGAAGGGCTTTTGCCTGAAACATCAATTTTCCTGCTCCTCGGATGCTGCCTGACCTGCTGTGCTTTTCCAGCACCACTCTAGTCTTGACTCCAATCTCCAGCATCTGCAGTACCCACTTTCGCCCAGACTGATGGGGCCACCTACTACAGGCTCTGTTACACTAGGGCAGAAGGTGGTTGCAGGAAGGGGTGGGTGAGGCGTTGATAAGACAGTGTGCTCCTTACGCTGTTCTCACTTGTGTCTTTTCCTGACAGCAAGAGGCTATCCCGATGAGGATTACTGAACTACATGCTGCTGCCCAAAGATATGTTTCCCCCACCTTCACACATTGGTCAGTGTGAGCAGGCTCCTGCCCTGTTGCGAATGCTCCGTTGCCACATGACTTGGTAAAGTGAACCCTTGCAGAAGCCTGGCTGTATCTTTCTTTTAACGTGAGTAGCTTGAGACGGTGCTGTTATCCACACGGACTGGATGACTCGCTGGTCAGATTTCCATGATAGGACCCACATTCCCAGCATAGCTTTCTCTTGCCTCCGCAGTCAGTAACAGGCACAGACCTCCTTCAACTGCTCTCATGATGAGGGCTTTTTGGACCAGGCTTTGTCTGGCATCTCTATCAGACAATAAGAAAAAGAAACAGGAGGAGGCCCTTCAGCCCCTTGAGTCTGCCCCACCATTCAACAGGATCATGGCAGATCCAACATTCCTCGCTTCCACATTCCTCCCTTTCCCCAGAACTCTTGATTCCTGACTGATCAAAAATCTCTCTGTCTCAGCCTTAAATATACAGAAGAGCTCTGCCCCCACAGCTCTCGGTGGTAAGGAGTTTCAAAAATTCATATTCCTCTGCAAGATGAAATTGCTCCTCATCTCAGTCTTAAATTGTTGCCCATTTATTCTGAGACTGTGCCTTTTGGTCCTAGACTCTCCTCTGAGGGGAAACATCCTCTCAGCATTGACCCTATCAAACCTCTTAAGAATATGTTTCAATGAGATCACCTCTCATTTGTCTAAACTCCAGCGGGTGGAGCCTCAATCCCTTCATAAGACAGTCCCTCCATATCAGGGATTATCCTGGAGAACCTTCTTTGAACTGCCTCCAATGAAAAGATATCTTCTCTTAAATAAGGGACTGAAACTGCTTACAGTTCTCCAGATGTGGTCTCCCCAGCACCTTGTACAGTTGCAGTAAGATTTCCCTTCTTTATACTCCAACCCCGTTGAAATAAGGACCAACATTCCATTAGCCCTTCCTGATTACCTGCTGGTCCTGTGTGTTAGCTTTCTGTGTTGCGTGCACTAGTACCTCCTCTTGGCTCTACCAACACAACAATCTCTATTAGACTACACCAGCCAGTTCACCATGTCTCGGCATTGACAATGTTGTTTTGCTGTGCTAAAGGCGCAATATATGTGTCTGTCCATATGTGTCTGTGTGTGTGTGTGTGTGTGTGTCCCTGTGTGTGTGCATGTGCCTGTGCCCATGTTTGTGTGTATGTGTGTGCCTGTGACAATGCGTGTGTGTCTGTGTTTGCGTGTGTATGTGCCTGTGTCCATGTGTGTGTCTGTATGCCTGTGTGTCTGAGTGTGTGTGTATATGCGCGTGCGAGCCTGTGACAATGCGTGTGCTCCATGTGGGTGTGTGTGTGTGTTTACGTGTGTGTGTGTGTGGGTGGGTGTGTGTTAGTGGTTGTTGAAATTGGAAGGTGAAGGACAGTAAGAGATATATTTTATTTGTGGAGCTGCTCCTGGATGAGCACGGGAAATTATCGGCAATCTGTGAGAGCTCAGAATAGGTTTATCTCACGCAGCTGGGGCCAGGAGGCTGCAGCACGAACACAAGTCTCTCTGTGTTGGTGCAGTGATTTCACAGACTTTGCCCAGTGGAAGTCATTTCTCAGCTAAAGATGACGTTCTTTGTTTCGTTTCACAGCTGCCGATGTGTGAGGGACAGAATAAACAGCTTCAGAATGGTGGGTGTGTGTGATGGGATACAGCAGAGCATGGAGACTGCCCCTTAATGATGCTTTAACTCAGGATGGCTTAAACCACAATCCCTTCAGTGCTGTGGTAAGTGGGATCTGACTGAATGCACAGCTAGTGAAGCCAGACACTTTCTATAGAAATCAGCATTTCGAACAAATCACTGACACAAGTGACAAGATGTCAATGAACACATCCAAAACTAAAGCTAACAGCAAAGTTATGAAATTGTTACTCACCTGCTAATTTGTTTCCCCTCACTTCCCTCAGCTCCTCGGGAAAGAATTTCATAAAGATTACTTCCATTTTTTTGTTAGCCCCAGATTCTCTGAGCTCCTCTGCCTGGCTCCCTTCCTGCCCCTCCCTGCCCCTTCCTCTCCTCCCTTCCCCCTTCTTCCCCTCACTTCCCC
>NC_057744.1:1961298-1966127 GCF_004010195.1 Chiloscyllium plagiosum | reverse complement strand
CTCCCCTCCCTTCCCCTACCTCCCCTCTCTGTCCCCTTCCTCCCCTCCCTGTCTAACCTTCTGTTCATCCCAGGCCCTGCTGTCGATATTGTATTCCCAGTCACCCCCTGGCCTTTCTGCCTATTGACTCAGATGGGTTCCCAATCCAGCAGTGCCTCAATTTTAAAATCCTGCTCCTTGTTTCTGAACCCCCTCACTCTTCCCTATCACTGTACTCCCCTCCAATTGTACAACCCATACCTCTGCCCACAACCATCTTGAAATCCTTACCTCACCCCCTACAAACCCTGACTTTCCCCCAACTCTGCCATCTTGAGCAAACAGCCCAATATTTCCTTTGCACAACAAGTGGAAGTCTAGATGGAAGTAACAACCAATGATAACGTTGTCTGGATGATTAAAATGTCTGCACAGTCAATTCCAAATGTGGCTTTGTACGAGTGAGTCCAGTATATAAAGGGTCAACTTCAGATCATCTCTCACACACGAAAATATTAGCCTCAGCTACCATGGCAACCACCTCTGTGTCTCTTGTATTGCTGAAGGCATTAGTGCGATGGTCCTTCTGCAGACTTAAGTACAGAATGTAATTAAACCTTTGGCTTCATCAGAGTATTAGCAAGATCAAACAAAGCCAGTGCATTCTCCCTGACAGTATGAGTAAGGAGATGCCAACCTCTCCTTTACAGCAGGGCCCAAGGATTGCTCCCTACACTGGCTACTATCTGGACCAGTGATAGGGATGCTCCCTTGGACATGGTGAGAAATATTCCAGTACAATTTACACTTGGCACCACAATGAGGCCAGCCAGACATCAAACCACGCAACCAGGCTGGCCTGCAGTCGTGCCAAGGCATGAGCATCATAGCACCGAAATTGTCCACTGATTATAGTTAGACCTTTACTGAGGAATTGAGCAACAGGTCATTGAAGAAAGAAATAAAACAACTGTTTTATTATATCAAACTCTTCTTAAGCACTGGTGACTGAACACACTTTGCAGCCAATGAATTATCTTTCCGAGTGTAGATCCGGTTGTAATTTGAAAGCATGGCAACTCATTTATAAACAGTAAACTCCCACAAACAGCAAATGACAGGAACAAGACAGGCTGTTTTTCTGATGCAAAGTTTCTGATTTGCAGCATCCGCAGTTCTTTTGGTTTTTATGAGACTGTTTTTTTTCTGATGTCGTTTGAAGGATAAATATCACCCCCAAACCAGGGCACAACTCCTCATTGCTCTTCATAAAGTACAATTGGATCATTCTATCCCCATGAGGCAGGTGGACCATTTCACATCTTATTGGACAGACAGTACTTCAGTCAGTGCAGCACCCCCTCAGCACCGACCGTCAGACAGTGCAGCACTCCCTCAGCACCGACCCTCTGACAGTGCGGCACTCCCTCAGCACTGACCCTCCAACAGTGCGGCACTCCCTCAGCACTGATCCCCTGACAGTGAGACGCTCCCTCAGCACTGACCCTCCGACAGTGAGACGCTCCCTCAGCACTGACCCTCCGACAGTGCGGCAGTCTCTCATTACTGACCCTCCAACATAGCGACGCTCCGTCAGCATTGATCTTCTGATAGTGCAGCAGTCCCTCAGCACTGACCCTCTGACAGTGCGGCACTCCCTCAGCACTGACCCTCTGACAGTGCCCACTCCCACAGCACTGACCCTCTGACAGTCCGGCACTCCCTCAGCACTGACCCTCCGACAGTGCGGCACTCCCTCAGCACTGACCCTCTGACAGTCCGGCACTCCCTCAGTACTGATCCCCCGACAGTGAGACACTCCCTCAGCACTGATCGTCTGATAGTGCGGTGCTCTATAGTGGCGCTCCATCAGCATTGACCCTCTGACAGTGCAGCACTCTCTCAGCACTGACCCTCTGACAATGTGGCACTCCCTCAGCACTGACCCTTCAACACTACAACACTCCTTCAGTACTGACCCTTCAACAGTGTTGCATTCCCTCAACACTGACCCTCTGACAGTATGCCGCACCCTCAACACTGACCCTCTGACAATGTGCCGCTCCCTCATCACATACTCTCTGATAGTGCAACACTCCCTCAGTACTGACCCTTGGAAAGTACAGTGTCATCCTTGATTTTCATTTTCTCTGTCTGGAGTGGTCTGAAATCCAGAGGCTTGTTTGAGTTGTGAGTGATTGAGAGATTGAGTAAAGGGTTGTGTCATGGTTGTCAAGGCATCCTTCAGTTGATATTGGAATACTCAGAGGAACTTGCATCTACTCAGATGCATTCAGCTTTAAAAATAAAATAAAACTCACGCTGAAAGAAGCTAAGGCGCCGCACAAGTTAGCCAATGACCTTGAATGTACAATAATTGATTCTGGCATCAAAAGATAATCAATTAGCCTCGAAAGACTGCAATCAATACAACTCTTGCACGGTGCAGCCTGACTTGTGAGAATTACTGAGAGCAGCTCTATGCAGTACCTGCAATGTCTCACAGGGGGCAGCATCACAGCAGATTCACTGCTGGGGGAGAAATTCAACTGAGGGGAGGCAGTGACCTAGTAGCATTATCGCTGGACGATTAATCCAGATAATGTTCTGGGAAGCCGGGTTCAAGTCTCACCGCAGCAAGTGGTGGAATTTGAATTCAATTTTAAAAATCTGGAATTAAAAATCTAATGATGACCATGAATCCATTACCAACTCTTGGGAAAAACCCATCTGATTCATTAATGCCCTTGAGGGAAGGAAACTACACATTCCCTAGTCTGGCCTAATGTGACTCCAGACCCACAGCAATTAGGAATTGGAAATAAATGCTGCCCAGCCAGCGATGCCTGCATCCTGTGAATGAATAAAGAAAAACAATTTAGCATCACTTGAAGCTGGCTACAGATTGCACAGACTAGAATGTGTAGATTGTACAGACCAGAATACCCTGAATGAAAAGCTCATATCTCCAATCTCAGTGCAACATGGGACAAAACACAACCTACTCTGTCTTGGCTGCAGCTTACTGTGACATTTAATAAGACTTTATGTCGTGATGGTAATGAGGTCAGCCAGTTGGAATTTATTGAAAATGAGTACCCTGATTTGAGCTGTTAGTCTGGTCCAATCAGGGAGCCCTGGCTGACAGAGAATAATAGGAGTGTCGTGGGCGTCACGGTGGCACAGTGGTTAGCACTGCTGCCTCACAGCGCCAGAGACCCGGGTTCAATTCCCGCCTCAGGCGACTGACTGTGTGCAGTTTGCACATTCTCCCCGTGTCTGCGTGGGTTTTCTCCGGGTGCTCCGGTTTACTCCCACACTCCAAACATGTGCAGGTTAGATGAATTGGCCACGCTAAATTGCCCGTAGTGTTAGGTGCAGGGGTAAATGTAGGGGTATGGGTGGGTTGCAGGTTGGTGTGGACTTGTTAGGCCGAAGGGCCTGTTTCCACACTGTAATCTAATGTAAAAATTAATCTAATAATATTTAAGAAAAGGTGTAAATTAAAAAAAAACAAATAACAGGAGTGTCCTGGCGACGTATTTTTTCCGCCAGGTGTGTAACCTCAACTACGACACGCAGCTCCTGTTCGTCGACCGTGACGGTTTGGAGGTCGCCCTCAAGACGCTGCCTGTCTTTTACCAGGACCTGATCACTGTCTGGAACATGGTCGAATCGCGTCGCGCCTATCCTCCGGCTGGAGTAGCGGCTGTCGTCAGGGAGCCGTTGCTCAGGAATCCGGACATCCGTACTCGTGGGTTCGAGTGGCTGTCGGAGGGGAGGGCCGCGGTGGCGAGGGTGACCAGGGTCGGGGACGTGCTGGGTGCCGGGGGCCTGGGCTGGACGCTGCCGCAGGACATAGCAGGCAGGGCAGCGGTAGACGTCCGGTACGTGGCCACCGCCATCCGACGCCTCAAAACGGCGGTGCTCGGACCCGACGTAGTACACCAGTTGGAGGACGCTCAGGTGTGCGGTGGGATCCCGTCCGAGCTCACCCCAGCCCGGACGGAATTTCACATTGGCCCCAAGGTCACGTACTTCCCGCGGGAGCCTGTGCCCCACAACCTGAGCCGCCTCCGAAATTTTAACTTTGTTTCGTTTAGGGAGGTGAACAGGAGAGCCCTGTACAGACTGCTGCTGCACACCGTCCACCTCTTCTCCCTCATCCACCGTCCGGACACGCCTTGGCGTGCCCATTTGCCACCGGGCGGTGGGGATCCCCAGTGGAGGGCTCTCTACGCGGGAGTCCTCCCCCTTTCTCTCGGGGATCTGGGGTGGAGGGTGCTGCACGCAGCAGTCCCCTGCAACCGCAGATTGCGGTGGTTCACGGACTCCCAGCCCAACTGCTTGTTCTGTGGCGCTGTGGAGTCCGTGGACCACGTGTATATTGGGTGTGGGCGCTTGCAGTCCTTTTTTGATTTCCCTTTTTAAAAACCTCCTTCTCTGTTTCTGGTTGTACTTCAGTCCCACGCTCCTGATCTTTGGACACCCGGTACGGATGAAGGAGGGCAGGTCTGAAGATCTCCTCGTGGGTCTGCTCCTGGGCCTGGCCAAACCGGCCATTAACAGGTCCATGCAGTCGGCCATGGAGGGGGTCGTTAGGGCCGACTGCCTGCCCCTCTTCCGCGGTTACGCTAGAGCCCGGGTGTCCTTGGAGAAGGAGCACGCGGCGTCGACCAACACCCTGGAGTTGTTCAGGGAGAGGTGGGCGCCGCAGGGAGTGGAGTGCATCATTTCTCCCTCCAATTCTATTTTGATTTAGTCCCTACCCTCCCCTTCACTGTTTTGATCACACAGCACTCCCCTTTGATGTGAAGGGCAGTGTTTATCACTGGCCACCCGGGTGTTTT
>NC_057744.1:1943389-1957835 GCF_004010195.1 Chiloscyllium plagiosum | reverse complement strand
TCTCACTGTGTCTCACACCTACACACACACACCATGGGTGCTATAGAAAAAATAGGCGGTAGTGTGGACAAAAAAGAAAAAAAAAGAAAACAAAAAATAAAAAAATAACGACCAACACCCTGGAGTTGTTCAGGGAGAGGTGGGCGCCGCAGGGAGTGGAGTGCATCATTTCTCCCTCCAACTCCATTTTGATTTAGTCCCTACCCTCCCCTTCACTGTTTTGATCACACAGCACTGCCCTTTGATGTGAAGGGCAGTGTTTGTCACTGGCCACTCGGGTGTTTTCCTATCTTCCTGGTGGTGGAAACTGAATAAAGATTCGTGCACTTTGTGTCTTTCACTGTGTCTCACACGTGCACACACACACACCATGGGTGCTGGGGAATAAATAAGCACTACCACAGTTAGGCGAGAGTGTAGGGGTTTTAAAAAAAAGAAAAAAAAAACAGGAGTGTCAGAGGTTCTGTTCAGGTAAAGGCAGCCAGAGGCATTGTCACTGGATTAATAATCTGGGCTAATGCCCTGGACATGGGTTCAAATCCTACTGCCGCAAATGGTGGAGCCTGAATTTAATAAAAACCTGGAATTGAAAAGCTTTCTGATGTTAACCATTGTTGTAAATATCTCGCTGTTACACTGATGCCATCCTTACCTGACCTGGCCTACATGTGACTCCAGACCCACAGCAGATCAGGTAAGAATGGCAAGTTTCCTTATTTAACAAGTGTGAACCAGGTTGGTTTTACCTTTACTTAAGTTGGGTTTCATGTAAAATCTAGAATTATTTATTTGACAGTGAAACTTGAACTTGAATCTTTTTGTCAATAAACAAGGGTTATTAATCCACTGATGTCACCACTATGCTGCTAAAATTCCAATTTCTTGAGCTCCCCTCCGCAGCAGCTGAAGTTTCCTGGTTGCTCTTTGTGGAGTAGACAAATACAGGTTTTAAACATCTTTGAAAAATAAACACAAACAAGCTACAGATTCCACTGATAATGTAATCCAGTGCATCATTCACCAGTAGGGGCACAGTTTAAATATTTTGTTGCATTGAAAACGATGCATTAGAAGATGGGAAAGTGGCATGTGTGACTATATCTGTGACTATAAATGGTGATTTAATGCAAAGATGTAGCTGAGTTCAGATAAAAACTGACAATCCTGGAAACACAATGAGTCATGCAACATCTGCAGAGAGAGAAGCAGGGCTTGGGAAATGACCTTTCATCATGGCTCAGAAAGACAAGAGATGCAACAGGAATTAAGTGAGTCTGTACCTGCATCTAATTCTTCTACTGGCAGTTCATTCCACACATGAACCACTCTGTGTGGACATGTTACCCCTCCATTCCCTTTTAATTTTTTCTCCTCTTACCTTAAAAAGATACCCCTCGTTTTGAACCCCATGCCCTAGGGAAAAAACCTTTGCTATTCACCTTATCTATGCCCCTCATGATTTTATAAATCTCAATAAGGTCACCTTTAAACCTCCAGTGAAATAAATCCCATCCTCTCCTTATTACTCAAGCCCTCCAGTCCCAGCAACATCCTTGTAAATCTCTTCTGAACCCTCTCTAATTTAATAATATTCTTCCTATAGTAGGGCAGTCAGAACTGTACTCCAAAAGGAGCTTTACCAATGTCCTGTACAACCTGAACATGAAGTTCCAACTCCTATACTCAATGTTCTGAGAAATGAAGGCAAGCATGCTGAACGCCTTCTTAACCACCCTGTCTACCTGTGACACATCTTTCAAAGATTTATGTACCTGAATGCCTAGGTCTCTGTGTTCTACAATACTCCCCAGGGCCCGACTATTACTGTATAAGTCCTGCTTTTTCTCGTTTTACCAAAATGCAATACCTCGCATTAATCCAAATTAAACTCCATCTGCCAGTCCCCAGCCCATTGGTTCAATTGGTCAAGATTCCTTTATAATCTTTGATAACCTTCTTCACTGTCCACTATACTATCAATTTTGGTGTCCATCTGCAAACTTACTAAGCATGTCTCCTATATTCTCTTCCGAAACATTTGTATAAGCGACAAACAGTAGACCAATGAACTTGTCCATTTTGGCGGGCATATTATCTCAATAACCTGAGATTGTTGAGCTCTGAGGAACAGAGGGATCTGGGTGTCTTTGTGCTTGAATCATGAAAGTTTAGCATGCAGTTACAACAAGTGATTAGGAAATCTGATAGAGTATTATCATTTATTGTAAGGAGAATTGAATACAAAAGCAGAGAGGTGTTGCTTCAGTTATTTAAGGACGGGTTTAAATACATTGGAAGCTATCGAGAGAAGTTTTGCCAAACTAACACGTGGAACCAATGAGTTCTCTTGTAAGGAAAAGTTAGAGAGGCTAGACTTGTATCCACTGGAGTTTAGAAAAGCAATTAGATTGAAACATATAAGATCCTGAGGGATTTTTATAGAATGCATTTGGAAGGAATGTTTCCTCTGTGGGAGAGTCTAGAACCAGGCGTTATTGTTTAAAAAGCAAAGGTATCATCTTTAAGACAGAAATGAGGGGAAGTTTTTCCTCAGAGGATCATGTGTCTATGGAGTTCCCTCCTTTCAAAGATGATGCAATCTCTTTATGGTCAAGGTTGATAGATTCCCAGTAAGCAGGAGGGTGAAAGGTTATCATGGGGAATTGAGAATGCGGTATAATCATGATCTTACTGAACTGCTTGAGGGACTCCCTGGTCTCCTCCTGCCCCGATGTGTTCATTCGGATAAAAGTTTACCAGAAAGCACACTGCATCTGGCCTCATGTGAAGCTGGGCCGTGAGAGCACAGTATGCTGTTGTACAGAGCAGGTTGCTGTCAGGAAGATATCCTCATCAGACAGCACTTGGCAAAGACAACATTACTTGACAGGAAGTGATAAGAGCACTTGATGTCATTTCAATCTGTGAGACAATCCTGTTGCTGATTGGGCGAAGCCTAATAAGCATCCCTAATGGCAAGGGAAAGTATTGATGCTTTTTCTTAACAATCTGTACGCTTTCAAAGAACTACGGTGGATTGAAAGGAGAATTATCAGGGACAGAATTTCTGTTGGAGTCTTAGATGACACATTGTCTGACCACTGGTAGTCAAGGAATAACTGAACATTATCAAAAGAAATTCAACAATGCAGACAAGTGGATGTCAAAAAGCAAATTCAATTGGTGATTTGGAGAGACAGGGAGAATTATTTTCCAACAATGAGTGGGCGGCACGGTGGCACTGTGGTTAGCACTGCTGCCTAATAGCGCTAGAGACCCGGGTTCAATTCCCGCCTCAGGTGACTCTCTGTGTGGAGTTTGCTCATTCTCCCCGTGTCTGCGGGGGGTTTCCTCCCACAATCCAAAAATGTGCAGGTCAGGTGAATTGGCCATGCTAAATTGCCCGTAGTGTTAAGGGAATGGGTCTGGGTTGTGCTTCGGCGGGTCGGTGTGGACTTGTTGGGCCGAAGGGCCTGTTTCCACACTGTAGGGAATCTAATCTAAGACCGGCTCAGCAAATTGGTGGGAAAAAATGAGGACTGCAAATGCTGGAAATCACAGTAAAAGTGTGGTGCTGGAAAAACACCGCTGGTCAGGCATACGTCGATGTTTCAAGCATAAATCTGGTCACTCACATTGGCTCTCCTGATCCTCGGATGCTGCCTGACCAGCTGTGTTCTTCCAGCACCACACTTTTTGACTCAGTGCAGTGGTGGCAAGTTGAAAAGGAGGGAAGTTTACAAAAATACAGAAGGCTGGGAACAACACCTCTATTTCCTCAGGAGACTAAGGAAATTCAGTATGTCCATAAGGATTCTCGCCAACTTTTATACATGCACCATAGAAAGCATCCTATCTGGATGCATCACAGCTTGGGGTGGCAACTGCTCAGCCCAGAATTGTAAGACACTACAGAGAGTTGTGAACATAGCCCAGTCCATCAGGCAAACCAACCTCCTATCCATGGACTCCATCTATACTCTTGTTGCCACAGAAAGGCAGCCAATCTCATGAAAGACCCCTCCCACCCCAGTTATAATCTCTTCCAACCTATTCCTTCAGGTAGAAGCTTAAACACCCTTTGAAGTTCAAGAACAGCTCCTTCCCTGTTGTTAGTGGACCTGCTGAATGAGCCTCTCAAATTTTAAATCTAAGGTTAATCTTGCTTTCTGTGTCCCTTCTCTGCAGCTGTAACTTTGTATTCCTCGCTCTGAGCTTCGTGTTGTACGATCTGCCTGGACTTTTCACTGTACCTAGGTACATGTGACCATAATAAATCAAATCAAATCAAATCAAATCAAACCAGTTGTGAAAATTGTCCTGCTAAAGAGACTAAGTGCCATTTTGGCAAAAAGAAAGGTCACTTTCAATCTATGTGTCACAGCAAGAAAAACCTAACAAGACAAATCTGTCAATACAGAGGAACCTCGAATATCCGAAGGCCACGGGTGTGGAGTATTTCGTTCAGGGTTTAATTGAATGCTGGATAATGTAGTTTAGCCATATATCAGGAACTTGCGATCTTGTTCGGATAATCTGAAATTCGGATGATCAAATGCTGGATAATCAAGGTTCCTCGGTATGAGTCAAGAGTCACAAAATAGGACATATCAGTGAAGTGGAGATGACTTTTCTCGGTGAGATGGAGGAATTCATTAGACATTATCAGCCTGTTGATATCTGAGAAGAGGAACCCAATACATGCTTCAAGTTAGACATAGGTGCTGTAATTGTGGTTCTGTCTGACCCTGATCCCAGGGCTGGGGATCTTTTCAATAATTGTGCATAAAACTGCACAGACCAGGAGTTATAAAGCTCAAGGGTATAGGACAACTGAATGCAACCCTTCAAGATAGGGACAGAAGGATCTATGAAAGCTGGTGTGTGATACTGAACCAGAGTTTCTCACTGTTAAGCACAAAAGCCAATACCCACTTAAAGCAGCAGAACAGAGTAAGTGGAAAAACACGCACATCAACATAAGAACATCAGAGCTAAATTTCAGGACTTCGAGAGCTAACACAGAGTTTAATCTTCATAAAGTGAGATCCAAATTGCAGTTTGTTGGGAAGTACCCTCGGCGAGGAGTCAGGGTTGTCCACAACTTTCATTGCACACTTTGTAAGGTTCTGGATGAAGAGACTGGAGGCATTCTGGCGAAGTTTGCCGATGATACGAAGTTAGGTGGACAGGCAGGTAGTACTGAGGAGGTGGGGAGGTTACAGAAAGATTTAGACAGTTTAGGAGAATGGTCCAAGAAATGGCTGATGAAATTCAATGTGAGCAAATGCGAGGTCTTGCACTTTGGAAAAAAGAATACAGACATGGACTATTTTCTAAACGGTGAGAAAATTCATAAAGCCAAAGTACAAAGGGATCTGGGAGTGCTAGTCCAGGATTCTCTAAAGGTTGACTTGCAGGTTGAGTCTGTGGTTAAGAAAGCAAATGTAATGTTGTCATTTATTTCAAGAGGGTTGGAATGTAAAAGTGGTGATATGCTACTGAGACTTTATAAAGCTCTGAACAGGCCCTATTTAGAATACTGTGTCCAGTTTTGGGCCCCACATCTCAGGAAGGACATACTGGCACTGGAGCGTGTCCAGCGGAGATTCACACGGATGATCCCTGGAATGGTAGGTCTAACATATGATGAACGGCTGAGGATCTTGGGATTGTATCAGGTTGAGGGGAGATTGAGGGTGAGGGGAGATACATGGCTTAGAAAGGGTGGACACTGGGAAATTGTTTCCATCAGGTGGGGATACTAGGACTTGTGGGCACAGCCTTCGAATTAGAGAGGGTCAGTTTAGAACGGAAGTGAGGAGATATCTCTTCAGCCAGAGAGTGGTGGGCCTGTGGAATCCATTGCCACGGAGCTCAGTGGAGACCGGGATGTTAAATGTCTTCAAGGCAGAGATTGATAAATTCTTAATCTCGCAAGGAATTAAGAGATACGGGGAGAGTGCGGGTAAGTGCCGTTGAAATGCCCATCAGCCATGATTGAATGGCGGAGTGGACTCTTTGGGCCGAATGGCCTTACTTCCACTCCTATTTCTTATGGTCTTATGTTTCAACAGCATTACAGCAACATCAGAAATCCTCCAAAGGACAACATCAAGCATTTTAGAAGGACTGGATGGAGTTGAATATTCCCCTGATCTATGGATCCATTCAAACAGAACATTGACCCTTGAGTTATTCAGCAGCTACTTCACTGGAAATACAAATTCTCACAGCCAGCTACCAAATGCCTTCATCATATTGTGGATAGATTGGTTGCAGAGTTGATTCTTGGAAGTTGGGAATAATTAAGGAATTTCCAACTCCATGGAATATGACTGAGCTCCAGAGAATCATGGGTATGGTAAACCAATATGGAATGTTTCTGGCCAACTTAGCTGCTGTCAATGAGTCATAACATCAGCTGCTGTTACAAGGCAGCACATGGTGCTGGGAGGAAATGCAACAGAGAAAACCAACAAGATGTTGGTATCACGATCATCACTTCAGATGTATTGCCAACAGGACTGAGACCTGTCCTCCTTTTGATACAGACAGATGGGAAACACAGAGCGGTTTACTACACTTGCTGTTCACTGACAGACACTAACAAGGACATGCAGTGATAGACAGTGAAAGAAGTGTTAGCTGTTATAAGTGCTATGAAAAGTTTGCAGATAATGTTCTTGGCTTCACTTCAAGATGGAGACAGAATATAAACGTTAAATGGCACTTTCAAATTTCAAGGAGGTGACAAAACTGGCTCAATGATTCAGACAGGAGGCTTGATGGGAAGGTGGAGGGTGTTGTGGGAAAACAGCTGCCATACTTTGTCCTAACTCACTGTGGCAACACTTTAACAAGATGACATAATTTTTGTTCAAGGGGGACAAATCCTTCCATCACCAACAACCACAAATCCACCTGCAGCAGCTCAGCAATGGAATGCTATCAGCAACTCCCTGCTTTGTACACAGAATCAACCTTCTACATGATCAAAGAGATCCGAGATACTCCATTCATTGAGATATCCAGATGATGGCCTGGTTGCTGAACCAGATTGACCTGTCAATTCTCCTTCCATCCAGTACAGCTCAGGAAACCACACAGAAGACATGAATTCAAAATCCTCTCCAGAGGATCTGGGAACACCTTCGGGTAGTCTAGTGAAATAGTGTCTCTCTCAAAAAAAGTTGAAGCCAGGGGCTTGGGGAGGAGATGCAGAATAAGGTGTTAATTCTGAGAGCGTGATTAGTGAATGAAGCATCCTATATATCATCATAGAAAGTGGTGCAACATCCCATGAACTTGTTTTCATGGTACAGTGAAGTTAATGTTTTCCTAAGCTCAACAGATTGTTAATACTCACAGAACTACAGACCGGTGAGCCTAACATCGGTGGTGGGCAAGTTGTTGGAGGGAATCCTGAGGGACAGGACTTACATGTATTTGGAAAGGCAAGGACTGATTAGGGATAGTAACCATGGCTTTGTGCGTGGGAAATCATGTCCCACTAAATTGATTGGGTTTTTTGATTGGCATTCAACAAGATATCTCATGATAGACTGATTAGCAAAGTCAGATCATATGGAATACAGGGAGAACTAACCATTTGGATACAGAAGTAGCTCAAAGGTAGAAGATTGAGGGTGGTGGTGGAGGGTTGTTTTTCAGACTGGACACCTGTGATCAGTGGTGTGCCACAAGGATCGGTGCTGCATCCACTACTTTTCGTCATTTATATAAATGATTTGGATGTGAACATAGGAGGGTACAGTTAGGAAGTTTGCAGATGACACCAAAATTGGAGGTGTAGTGGACAGTGAATAAGGTTATCTCAGAGTTCAACTGGATCTTGATCAGATGGGCCAACGGGCTGAGGAATTGTAGATGGAGTTTAATTCAGATAAATGCGAGGTGCTGCATTTTGGAAAAGCAAATCAGGGCAGAACTTATATACTTAATGGTAAGGTCCTGAGGAGTTTTGCTGAACAAAGAGACCTTGAAGTGCAGGTTCATAGTTCCTTGAAAGTACATAAGAAAAACATTTAAAAAGAATGAAGACAAAGTCCATTTTAGTTCAATTCCTGGCTCTTGACTTTGGGAAAAGCCAGTAGTGCTACATGTTTGCCACACTGAGCCACCAGAATCACACTGAGGCCACAAGACTCCATGGAATTTACCCCAAGGAACAATCTCATTGCCAATTCCAGGAAGGAAGACATCACAAAAGCCATCCAAAGGATTCCTGAGCTGCTGGATGCTGAGCCCAATACTACTGCTGGCCTATGCTGTTGTAGCAGCCAATACTGGGCCCCCGTACTCATCCCTCTTCTAGCTGCTTCTTTGACGCTGATACACTGATTCCAGATCCTGCTCTGGACTCACCAGCCACTGCCATGCTCCAAACCTCGACAAACACCACTGGTCTAAAGTTCCCTGGCTTTTCCTTACCACCTTTCTTAAATATTAGCACCATATTCGCCAACCTCCAGTTTTCCAGTGCTTCACCTGATGATACAAATATCTCAGCATGGGGCCCAGCAATTACTTCCCTAGTTTACCATAAGGTTCTCGGGTACACCTGATCCAGGTCATTTGTATCTGTACAGACATTGGTTAGGCCACTTTTGGTTTATCCACCTTCATACATTTTAAGACATCCAGCACATCCCCCTCTGTAATATGGACATTTTTCCAGATCCCATGTCCTTCTCCACAGTAAACACTGATGCAAAATGCTCATTTAGTATCTCTCCCATCTCTTGCGTTTCCACACATAGGCAGCCATGTTGATTTTTAAGGGACCCTATTCTCTCCCTAGTTACTCTTTTGTCTTTAATGTATTTATAGAAACCTTTTGGATTCCCCTTTACCCTATTTGCCAAAGCTATCTCATGTCCCCTTTTTGCCTTCCTGATTTCTCTCTTAAGTATACTCCTTTTGCCCTTACAGTCCTTTAGGGATTCAATTGGTCTCTGCTGTCTATACCTAACATATGCTTCCTTCTTTTTCTTGACCAGTACTCAATTTGTCAAGTCATTCAGCATTCCCTGCAGTTACTAACCTTTCCTTTCACCCTAACAGGAACATAATGTCTCTGGACTTCTGTTATCTCATTTTTGAACGCTTTCCACATTCTAACTGTCCCTTTACCCTCCAACCCAGAACAACTTTTGAAAGTTCTTGCCTAATAGTTGGCCTTCCTCTAATTTAGAATGCTGATTTTTAGATCAGGTCCATCATTTTCCATAACTTGTTCAGTGCAATGAGTATAGGAAGTGGGAGGTCATTTGCATCTGTACAGGACATTGGTTAGGCCACTTTTGGAATACTGCATGCAATTCTGGTCTCCCGGTTGTAGAAAAGATGTTGTGAAACTTGAAAAGGTTCAGAAAAGGTTTACGTGAATATTGTGAGGGTTGGATGGAGAGGCTGAATAGGCTGGGGCTGTTTTCTCTGGAATGTTGAAGGCTGAGAAGTGACCTGAGAAGGTTTATAAAATCATGTAGGGCATGGATAGGGTGATTAGACAAAGTCTTTTATCCAGGATAGGGGAGTCCAAAACTAGAGGGCATAGGTTTAAGGTGAGAGGGAAAAGATTTAAAAGTGACTTAAGGGGCAACTTTTTCATGCAGAGGGTAGTCCGTGTATGGAATAAGCTGCCAGAGGAAGTGGTGGAGGCTGGTACAATTACAACATTTAAAAGGCATCTGGATGGGTATATGAATAGGAAGGGCTTGGAGGAATATGGGCCAAGTGCTGGCAAATGGGACTAGATTAGGTTGGGATATCTGGTCGGCATGGACGGGTTGGACCAAAGGGTCTGTTTCTATGCTGAACAACCCTAGGATTCTATGAAGATACCTTCAGCTCGCCTTTCTCCAAGAAAAAACAAAAAAAGAAAAAAAGAAGAAAAGAAGATAGAAACAAACATAAAAATAGAGAAAAAACAGAAAGATTCTGTGAGCCAAAGGCAGTTAAACAGAGCAGCCATGACCTTATTGAATGGTGAAACCAGGCTTGAGGGGCTGAATGGCCCCTCCTATTCCTGTGTCCCTCTGTTCCTAGCTCTGTAATCTCCTTCAACCCCACAACCATCCAAGGTTTCAGTGCTCCTCTAATTCTGGCCTTTTGTGCATCCCCAGTGTGAATCACTGAGCCATTGCTGGCTATACCATCAGGGGCATTCAGCCCCCACATTCTGGAATTCACTCCCTGAAACCTCGCCACCTCTCAAACTCACTTTCTTCCTTTACACCTCTCTCTGACTGAGCTTTTGGTCATTTGATCTAATATCTCCCTATCTGACTTGGTGTCATATTTTGAAGCATCTAGACTAGACTATTCATCCAGAGACCAAATTATGTTCTGGGGACCCAGTTTCAAATCCTGCCATAGCAAATTGTAGAATTTGAATTCAGTGAAAACCTGGAATTAAGAGTTAATTGATGATCATGAAACCATTGTCAGGAAACAGCCATCTGGATCACTAATACCCTTTAGGAACAGAAACTGCCATCCTTACCTGGTCTGGCCTACATGTGACTCCAGACCCAGAGCAGTGTAGTTGACTCTTAACTGCCCTTTGGTCAATAAATGCTGGCTGAGTCAGCATTGCTCACATCCCGTAAATGAATTTTAAAAAGGTGAAACACAAATGCAAGCATTTGTTGTTGTTGCTGAAACTGGAAGCTTGGAGCAAGTTGGAGTTAGAGTGAAGAAGACATGACCTGGGAATATAAAATACTGACAGGAGAGATGTAACAGGAGTACAGTATTAGGACTGACTAAATCATAAGGGGGGGCTGGGCTGGGTTGGGCTGGGTTGGGGGGATATTACAGTTGGGAGTGGGGTGAGTTTGAGAGCGTGGAGAAACTGCCCAGTGAAAACAGAGTGACCTTGGTGAGCAGAGAGAATCAGTCAAGCCTGAGGATGGGACTGGATACTGATTGTGTCACAGTTACTCAGTACCAGCACATAGTTTTGTGAGGACATAGAGAAGCCTATTCTAATCAGTTATTTTCGATAGTGATGAGATGGCAGAGTATAAAAAGATGAACTGTGGATGAATGAAGCTCCCATCTGAACATCAATAGTTCATTATTTTGATTTACATGTTAATAGATTGGATAAGCTCTGATGATTCATGTACTGTAGTGTTAGCATTGATCTGCTGCAATTTCCTTCTTAAAATCACCATCAATCAGCCCCATTCAATATGCATTTATGCCCAGAAACTGTATTTAAAATTCTGAAACAAATCTACCTGTTAACTCTATTAGTCATTCATTACCAGCTCGATTACCCCCACAAAGCCACCACAAACCACAGAGGGACTGTTAAACCAAACACTATACTGAGCCTTACAAGACACATACCTGTATACCAGCTCTTTCACCTTGTATCCTGTTTCTCAATGAAGCGATACTGTCTGCTGTAACATGAAGGCTTTGTAACAAGGTTGAGGATTGAGAGCAGTATGTGCTGAACTGCACTGAGGGAGGAACGCCTTAGAGGACTTGTCGAGCAAGGCCATATCAGAACAGCTCAGGAATATGAAGGGTGCAATCACTTTGATGGGGTTGTACTACAGGCCTCCCAACAGGCAACAGGTGATAGAGGAACAGATTTGTGGACAGATGATAGAAAATTGAAAACAAAGTGTGATTTCAATCTCCCCTATATTGACCAGGACTCTCTTTGTGCCGGGGGGTTGGGGGGGGGGGTGGGGGGGGGGGTGGCGGTGGGTTTGGTGGTATTTGTTAGATGTATCCAGGACACTTTTTTGAAACAATATGTAAATAGTCCAGCCAAAGAACCAGAGAAGGCGACGTACTAGAGTTGGTATTGGGGAATGAGCCCATCCAGATGAGCAAAGTTTCAGTGAGGGTGCATTTTGGGAACAGTGATCATACTTCTGTAAGTATTAAGTTACTTATGGATAAGGATAAGAGTAGACCTCAGGTGAAAGAATTAAACTGGGGGAAGGTTAACTACAACAATATTAGGTAAGAACTGGGGAAGGTAGATTAGGGTGGCTGCTTGGGGTTTGTGGGAATCTTTTAATTGCCAGTTGATTAGCGTTCAGGACCAGCATGTTGCTGTGAAAATAAAGGATAAGGATAGCAAGATTATGGAATCTTGGATGAGAAGAGTAATTGTGAGCTTAGATAAGAAGAAAAGGGGAGGCATATGTAAGGTTGAGAAAACTGAAGGCAGACAGAGTCCTCAAAGAATATACAGAAAGCAGGAAAGAACTAAAATAAGGAATTGGGAAGCTAAATGGGGTTATGAAATGTTTTTGGCAAACAAGATTAAGGAAACTTCAAGGCATTTTATATGTAAAAAGGAGCATGAGGGTAGTTAGGGAAATTAGGTCCACTCAAGGACAAAGGCAGGAATTTATGCTTGCAGCCAGAGGAAGTGAGTGAGATCTTTAATGAATACTTTGCATCAGTGTTCACAAAGGAGAAGGACATGGTGGATGGTGAGCTTCAGGAGGGGTATGATGGTACTCTGAGGCATGTCAATAAAAAAAAGGAAGTGATGCTGGGTATTTTTAAATGCATTCGGGTAGGCAAGCCCCCAGAACCTAATGGGATCTATTCTAGAATACTGAGGGAGGCGACGGAAGAAAGTGCCAAGGCCTTGTCTGAAATCTTTATATCCTCTTTAGTCACAGGAGAGGTCCCAAAGAACTGGAGAATAGTCAATGTTTTTTCTTTGTTTAAGAAGGGCAACAGGAATAATCTGAGAAATTAAAGGCTGGTCAGTTTTCCATCAGAGTTAGGGAAATTGTTGGAGAAGGTTCTTAGGGACAGGATTTACACACATTTGAAAAAAAAAGGACTTATTAATGATGGACAGCTTGGTTTTGTGTGGGAAAGGTCATGTCTGACAAACTTGATTGACTTTTGAAGAAGTGACAAAGATGTTTGAGGGCAGGGTGGTGGATGTTGTCTATGTGGATTTTAGCAAGGCCTTTGACAAGATCCCTCATGGCAGGCTGATACAGAAGATCAAGACACATGGGATCCATGGTGAGCTGGTGAGATGGGACTTAATCATAGAGGACTGAGAATAGTGGTGGAAGGGTGTTTTTCTCATTGGAGATCTGGGACCAGTGGTGTTCCACAGGGATTAGTGCTGAGAATCCTGCTGTTTGTAATAAATATAAATGATTTAGAGGAGACGATGGGTGGTCTGATTAGTAAGTTTACAGACCTTGCAGAGATTAGGGGAGCTGCAGATATTCAGGAGGATTGAAGGATACAGCAGAAAATATAGGCTGGAGACTTGGGGAGAGAAGTGACAGATGGGGTTTAATCTGGACAAATGAGAGGTGATTCATTTTGGATGATCTAATGCAAGAGGGAAGCATACAGTAGATGGCAGAATCCTTAGTAGCATCAGCAACAGAGGAATTTAGGTCGACAGTTCCCTGAAAATGGCAGCACATGTGGATAAGGTGGTCAAGAATGGCAAGTATCGCATGCTCGTTTTCATCTAGAGTATAAAAATTGGCACTTCATGTTGCAGCTGCATAGAGCTTCAGTGAGGCCACATTTGGAATATTGTGTAGCTTTGGTCGCTACACCACCAGAAGGATGTGGAGAATTTGGAGAAAGTACAGAAAAGGTTTAACAGGATAGTACCTGCTCTAAAGGGTATTGGCTATGAGGAGAGGTTGAACAAATTTGGTTTGTTTTTATTTGAATGTCAAAGGATAAGGGATAGTTTGCAACATCATGTGATGCATGGATGGTTGCAGTTTTTTTTCCCCAGGGTAGAAATGTCAATTACTAGGGAACATAGGCTAAAAGTAAAAGGGGGTAACTTCAGAGGAGATGTGAGAGGCAATTTTGTTTTAAACAGAGGGTAGTAAGTGCCTGGAATGTGCTGCCAGAGGTGGCAGTGGAGGTAGATACAATAGTAACTTTTAAGAGGCATCTTGATAGATATATGAATAGGCAGGGAATAGAGGGATACGGACTGCACAGAGACAAAAGGTTTTTAATGTAGAAAGGCGTGATGTGTCAGATTGATGGGCCAAAGAGCCTGTACCTGTGCTGTACTGTTCTTTGTTGGTTACTCAGTGCTGGACTTAGGCACAAGCGACAACTTATGACTGCACATTATGAAGGACTCTGAAAATGAAAAAAAGGAGACGACAGTTCTAAATTGGAGAAAGGCCAATTTTGACGGTATTGGGCAAGAACTTTTGAAATCTGATTGGGGGCAGATATTCACAGGTAAAGGGATGGCTGGAAAATGGGAAGCCTTCAGAAATGAGATAATGAGCATCCAGAGAAAGTATATTCCTGTTAGGTTGAAAGGAAAGTCTGGTAGGTATAGGGAATGCTGGATGACTAAAGAAATTGAGGGTTTGGTTAAGAAAAAGAAGGAAGCATATGTCAGTTATAGACAGGATAGATCGAGTGA
>NC_057744.1:1939724-1942401 GCF_004010195.1 Chiloscyllium plagiosum | reverse complement strand
GTTCAGAAAAGATTTACAAGGATGTTGCCAGGGTTGGAGGATTTGAGCTACAGGGAGAGGCTGAACAGGCTGGGGCTGTTTTCCCTGGGGCATTGGAGGCTGAGGGGTGACCTTATAGAAGTTTACAAAATTATGAGGGGCATGAATAGGGTAAATAGGCAAAGTCATTTCCCTGGGGTCGGGGAGTCCAGAATTAGAGGGCATAGGTTTACGGTGGGAGGGAAAGGATATAAAAGAGACCTTTTTCACACAGAGGGTGGTACGTGTATGGAATGAGCTGCCAGAGGAAGTGGTGGAGGCTGGTACAATTGCAATATTTAAAAGGCATTTGGATGGGTATATGAATAGGAAGGGTTTGGAGGGATATGGGCCGGGTGCTGGCAGGTGGATCTAGATTGGGTTGGGATGTCTGGTCGGCATGGACGGGCTGAACTGAAGGGTCTGTTTCCATGCTGTACATCTCTAATGAATAGGAAGGGTTTGGAGGGATATGGGCCGGGTGCTGGCAGGTGGGACTAGATTGGGTTGGGATGTCTGGTCGGCATGGACGGGCTGGACTGAAGGGTCTGTTTCCATGCTGTACATCTCTATGACTCTATGACATTTAAAGTTTTACATAATTGATTGAAAATAAAGGAGATAGTGAAAGGAAAAAGTCTCTAAAATGTACATTTTCATTCTGATTTGACAAAAGGGAGGTGATGGCCCAGTGATATTATTGGAATATTGGGTAGCTTTGGTCAGGGGACCCAGCTCATTGGAATATTGGGTAGCTTTGGTCAGGGCATCCAATAATCAGGACTCCCAGCTCATTGCTCTGGAGAGCCAGGTTCAAATCTTGCCTGTGAAATTTGAATTCAATAAAAATCTGGAATTAAGAGTTTAGTAATGACTATGAAATTGTTGTTGTTAAAGTCCTTCTGGTTCACTAATGCCCTTCAAGGAAGGAAATCTGCCATCCTTTCTGGTCAATGTGTAACTGCAGACCCACAGCAGTGTTGTTGACTCTTAACTGCTCTGTGGGCAATTAGGAATAGGCAATAAATACTGGCCGAGCCAGTGACACCACTTGTGAATTAATCAAAACATAAAATTATGGAAATACTATATTAAACAGTTCTCTTTTGATTTACTCACAGGCTGTCTTCAGGGAATGTTTAAAAATCACACAACACTGGATTATAGTCCAACAGGTTTATTTGGAAGCACTAGCTTTCAGAGCGCTGCTCCTTCACCAGGTAACCAGTGGGGCAGGCTGCTCCTGCTCCTCAACCACCTGATGAAGGAGCAGAGCTCCGAAAGCTAGTGCTTCCAAATAAACCTGTTGGACTATAACCTGGTGTTGTGTGATTTTTAACTTTGCCCACCCCAGTCCAATACCAGCTCCTCCACATCAGGAAATGGACCCTAACTGCCAGGCTCCTGTGTCTCTCGCTGGTGAACTATAGCCACAATGTCACGGGTCAAAACCCCTCTGCAGTGCTGCCCCCTGTCTGTGACCTCCGATAGTCATTGACACTTTGTTTAACAAGTAAAAGTACCAAACATTTTCTTCAAGTCATCAATGAATATAAAAGTTACTTTTGGACTTTTAAAACCTTGCCCTTTAAAAAAAAATAGCATTTTATAAAAATAAATGAAACATGAAAAGCATTCCCTTCTCTCCTTGACACCAGGTAAATATTTATTTTATTGATAAGTAGTTTTAGTTTATTGTATTTCACCTGCAAACACGAAGGATTTGGGTCAGAATATTTGTTTGGAGTTTAAGTCTCTCAGTTTTACAGAGACACCTCTTAAGAAAGGAGCAAATGTTTCAAAATGAGTGCCAGAGGAGAAAAGAGAAGCATTTTGAAGAGCACTTGAAACAATGACTGAAATTGACAGTAACATTACTGTAATAAAGGAAGATCCTCATACTCAGAGAGTCAGCCAGGTCCACAACCACCACCAGTATCCATCTCTTCCACAAGGATCAATGACACGGGGTGAATGTGATGGTTCCACCTATGAATTTTTCACAGCCTGCAATCCCAGCTGAAGAAAATAGAAACACAAAGTCAGTTTTTGTCCAGTGTGTGCAGGAGGGCTTCCTGACACAGTATGTAGACAGGCCAACAAGGGGTGAAGCCACATTAGATTTGGTACTGGTTAATGAGCCCGGTCAGGTGTTAGACTTGGAAGTAGGTGAGCACTTTGGTGATAGCGATCACAATTCTGTTATGTTTACTTTAGTGATAGAAAGGGATAGGTGTACACCACTGGGCAAGAGTTACAGCTGGGGGAACGGCAATTCTGATGCAATTAGGCAAGATTTATGAAGCATAGATGGGGAAGGAAACTGTAGGGGATGGGCACATTAGAAATGTGGAGCTTATTCAAGGAAAAGCTCCTGTGCGTCCTAGATAAGTATGTACCTGTCAGGCAGGGAGGAAGCTGTAGAGCACGGGAGACATGGTTTACGAAGGAAGAAATCTCTGGTCAAGAGGAAGAAAAAGGCTTATGTTAGGATGAAATGTAAAGGCTCAATTAGGGCCCTTGAGGGTTACAAGGTAGCCAAGAAAGGCCTAAAGAGAGAGCTCAGAAGAGCCAGGAGGAGACATGAGAAGTTGTTGGCGGATAGGATCAGGGTAAACCCTAAGGCTTTCTATAGGTATTTAAGGAATAAAAGAATGAC
>NC_057744.1:1913060-1938512 GCF_004010195.1 Chiloscyllium plagiosum | reverse complement strand
CATAGATAAGCTGTAGAGCTGGGCTGAGAGGTGGCAAATGGAGTTTAATGTGGACAAGTGTGAGGTGATTCACTTTGGTCAGAGTAACCAGAATGCAAAGTACTGGGCGAATAGTAAGATTCTTGGTAGTGCAGATGAGCAGAGAGATCTCGGTGTCCAGGTACACAGATCCTTGAAAGTTGCCACCCAGGTTGACAGGGTTGTTAAGAAGGCATACAGTGTTTTAGCTTTTATTATAGAGGGATCGATTTCCGGAACCATGAGATTATGCTACAGTTGTACAAAACTCTGGTGCGGCCGCACTTGGAGTATTGTGTACAGTTCTGGTCACTGCATTATAAGAAGGATGTGGAAGCTTTGGAAAGGGTGCAGAGGATGTTGCTTGGTATGGTGGAAAGGTCTTACGAGGAAAGGCTAAGGGACTTGAGGCTCTTTTCATTAGAGAGAAGGTTGAGAGGTGACTTAATAGAGACATATAAGATAATCAGAGGGTTAGATAGGGTGGACAAGGAGAGCCTTTTTCCAAGTATGGTGATGGTGAGCATGAGGGGGCATAGCTTTAAATTGAGGGGTGATAGATATAGGACAGATGTCAGAGGTAGTTTCATTACTCAGAGAGTAGTACGGGCATGGAATGCTTTGCCTGCAACGGTAGTAGATTCACCAACTTTAAGTACATTTAAGTCATCATTGGACAAGCATATGGACATAAATGGAATACTGTAGGTTAGATGGGCTTCAGATTGGTATGACAGGTCGGTGCAACATCGAGGGCTGAAGGGCCTGTACTACGCTGTAATGTAATGTTCTATGTAAGTCCAATCATCCTACTCTCTGGGGTGCCTTGACTCAGAATCAAAAGGATACTCATAGTGTCCACATTGGATGGGACCATTTGAGAAATCAAAACAGCCATTCAAAAACCAAATTAGGTGCTGTGCAAAAGGACAGCACAATGGTTCAGTGGTTAGTACTGCTGCCTCACAGCACCAGGGACCTGGGTTCAATTCCACATTCAGGCAACTGTCTGTGTGGAGTTTGCACATTCATCCCGTATCTGCGTGGGCTCCCTCTGGATGCTCCAATTTCCACCCACAGTCTAAAGATGTGCAAGTTAGGTGGATTGGCCATGGGAATCACAGTGATAGGGAAGAGGGGTGGGTCTAGGTGGAATGCTCTTTGGAGGGTCAGTCTGGACTCGATGGGCTGAATGGCCTGCTCCTATGCTGTAGGGCTTCTATGAAATGGAAGTAAATGGTGAAAAAAAATACAACCAGTAGAGGTTTGTACACTCTTCAACAACTGATTGTCTTTATTTCATTCTCAGCAAAATCATCTCAATGTCATTGACAGGAATTGCTCAGAATAAGGTTGAATGACCGGTGAAACTTTGTTAGAATTCAAACCTTGAGAGTTCTGAGGATCCAGGAAAAGCCTTCATTCACATACGTATGTGATGGATAGTACAGGTTAACTACAAATAGACACCAGCTGAAAGGAGATTTGGAGGTTTGTACTTGGAGGTGATATTGAAGTCCTGTGCACTTTAGTAGAATGTGGAAGAGCTTTGTGGAGGCAATGAAAAGTTTGGATCTCTGCATAACAGGAGCTTTTGTATCTTCAGAGAACTCATTGCTAAGTTTGATCTATTTCTTGCCAACCATATAAACCATTCAGGAGGCAGTGGACTTGGAAAGTCTTATTGGAGGGATGTGATTGCATTGGGGCTTGGAGGTTGAATGACTGGTTGAAGGACTGAAGAATTAGCCTGACAGGGTTGAAGGGAATGGTGATGGCACAAGTTAAAATATAAAGGATGTGCCTTCAGCAGATGTTTCCATGTCGGATGGTGAATGACTTGGAGGGGAACTTGCAGATGGTGGTATTCTCAGGTATCTGCTGTCCTTGTCCTTCCAGATGGAAATGATTTTGGGTTTGAAAGGTGCTGTCTAAGGAGTCTTGGTGAATTTCTGGAGTGCATTTTGTAGACAGTACATACTGCTGCTACTGAGTATCAGTGTTGGAGGGAGTGCATGCTTATGAATGTGGTGCCAATCAAGCAGGCTGCTTTGTCCTGGATGGTGTAGAGCTTTGAAGTGTTGTTGGGGCTACAGCCATCCAGGCAATTGGGGAGTATTCCATCACACTCCTAACTTGTGCCTTGTTGATGGTTGACAGGCTTGGGGGAGTCAGGAGGTGAGTTACTCACAGAAGTGTATCTAGCCTATGACCTGCTCTTGTAGCTACAGTATTTATATGGCTAGTCCATTAAGTTTCTGGTCAGTGGTAATTCACAGGATGTTGATAGCGAGTAACAAAAACAGGAGAATGAAAAGCAAAGTCATGTACCTAGCATTGATGAAATACTTGCTCTCAGAGCCAATCTTTGAGTGGAATCCCTTCTTTGGTAATGGATGCACTTGATACTAACCTGAAGAAAAGAACAACTATATGTGAAAATGGTGCAGACATTTTTATTTGTTTTTAGTTGATTTAGTTGCCTTGAGAAGGTGTCAACCTTCTGATGAGAGTTTGAAGGTGTCAACCTTCTGATGAGAGTTTATCCTCACAGTGTTAATGTTCACCTCACTGATGAAATAAAGCACTTTCAAACTGATAGCGAGCAACATTATTCAGATAAAGGATGTTGCTGCTCCAGGAGCAGTATTAGATCATCACCCAGAAGAAGATTGAATTTGTTTTCCTTTATGTGGAGGCCCTTGGTGGCTCGGTTCGAGACTCAGGGTAAGAAGCTGCTTAGGAGTTGACCACATTCAAGGCTGAGAAACATCAACAATGAAGGGCAGACAACGCTGCGGGGTTTGGGGGGGGGGGGGGGTGGTGCTGTATGGAATGAGCATTCCATGGAAGCATTATCAGAGACTTTGCCATTGAAAAATCACAAAAGAAAACTCTTCAAATTTAAGCAAGGTTGTATTGCTGCTTCCACTGACAGAAGTCACATGACACCAGGTTATAGTCCAACAGGTTTATTTAAAATCACAAGCTTTTGGAATGCAGCCCTTTTGTCAGGTAAAGTCCCTTCGTCATGTGAAGGAGTAGTGCTCAAAAAGCTTGTGATTTCAAATAAACCTGCTGGACTATAACCTGGTATTGTGTGACTTCTGACCTTGTCCACCCCAGTCTAATGCCTCCTCATTATGCTTCCATTGAATAATGCTTGTCTGTGTAATGACTCTTGTTTTGCTGTAGATTACAAGATTTCATATATGCTAATTAAGAAATTATAAAGAATTTTCATTTGTAAGTTTTTCTTAATGCAAATGAACTTATTGCGAGGTGTCTTTTTTTCTGGACTATTTTTCTTTCTCATTGCACCTTTGGATATGCACACGCAAATGTAAAACTCTGATATTTGTATTTTCGTGATATCTTCTATTTGAATAATATGTTGATTTTGGTAATTGACGGAGTCTTTGAATCTGACAGAGTTTAGGGCCCCAGCCTGTCATGATCCAGGCCTGAACAGGAGCCTAAGTTAACACCCTCATTCTTTACTTCCTGAACTCTGCTTTACAAACCCATCTGCCACTCTCCCTCACTCGACTGAGCAATCAGCAAATATTTCTCACAATTTACCATTCTTGCTAACAGGACCACAAAAGGCAAAGAAAACAGCCATATCGCCTGAAGCTTTTTTTCACTGGTAAAGTGGTTGTGGCTCTCCAGCATATACACTTGTTCAGTACCAGATCGCCAGGATATGATCAAAACATTGTATTTGCTCAGTTGGGTGTCTGACACACAATCACAGTGAGAATCCAGACATATGGGCCACCACTTTGCTGCCAAAATGCTCATGGGTTTACTGGTGTTTGCTTGTTAACACGTAAACTATCCCACAATTTTTAGCAAGGAAGAGATACCACATGAATTGCTCATTGCTGCAAGTTACTGAATAAGTTATGCTCCATAAATTTCCTCAGGAAAACAAAAGCTTGCCCTTTACCTCCTGAAATAACTGCACAGAGGCTGGTATCCTGTCAGCAAGTCATCCTTTATTAACATATAAAGTACTCAGGCTCTGACCAACCAGCTCAGAGCCAATACCTAGAGTGAGGAGACTCTCTGAATCTCCTGTTTTTTTTTTAACACAAGTGAGTCCTTGGCACTGATCCAGCTCTGTCAGAGCCAGCTCTCAGAGTGAACGGAACCTCTAGTACTCCTGTTTATTTTTTTTTAATTTCTTTTCTTTTGTGTGCGGGTGTGAGACACAGTGAGAGACACAAGGTGTACGAATCTTTATTCAATTTCCACCACCAGGAAGACATGAAAACACCCGAGTGGCCAGTTCTCCTGTTTTTATTTAGACAAGCAGTGCCCTTCACATCAAAGGGCAAGTCCCTGTTTATTTTTTTTACACACCCGAGTGGCCAGTGACAAGCAATGCCCTTCACAAAAGGCAATGCTGTGTGAAATTTCCAGTTTATTTTTTTTTACTATTAACCCTCACACTATCGCCTATTTTCCACCACCAGGAAGATAGGAAAATACCCAAGTGGCCAAATCTCTGTTTATTTTTTTTGTGGGGCAGCTAGTCCAGGGACAGTCCCCTTCAAGGAGGAGAGTCCTCGCACTCGCACTCGGACTCAAGATAGGCCAACACCCGAGTGGCCAATGACAAGCAGTAAGACCCCTGTTTATCTTTTATTTTATCTTTTCTTTTTTTCCTTTTTTTTCTTTTTAACCCCCACACTACCGTCTAATTGCGGTAGTGCTTATTTTTTCCCCAGCACCCATGGTGTGTGTGTGTGCAGGTGTGAGACACAGTGACAGACACAAAGTGCACGAACCTTTATTCAATTTCCACCACCAGGAAGATAGGAAAACACCTGAGTGGCCAGTTCTCCCGTTTATATCTGTAGGCCAGGGCTCCCTGACTGGACCAGGTTTACAACAGGGATCTCATAGTCAATGAGATCCACTTGGCCCTTGTTCCAAACACCATACGTCCCGACAAGTTTCATAAAGTTGATCAATTAATATATTAATTACTAATTAGCCCATTGAAAAAAAAAGTTATATCTGAAATTCAACTACAAATGGACCTTTTAAAAGAGGAAATGTGTCTTCCTGTAAGAATTCATTTGACCTCGCCTGAGGGAGAACAGAACAATTGAAATAGCGGAGGTTCAATCCTCTACCTAATAAATGATTAAGGATGTTTTTAATTTTAGATTTAGGGCTGTTGTATTTTTGTTTTATTTTGTCTTCTATTTTTCTCTCACTTCGTTTTTCTTTCCCTCTCTCTATTTCTCCTTCTGTACCTGATTGCTTCTGATTTAACCTTGATCCTTCTCTGACATTCCTTGTTTCTTTTTTTGTTCCTTAAATCTCATTGGTTAAGGAGATACGTTGCTACTGCCCGAGGCAGTAGAAGAGCGTCTCTAGGACTGCTTGAAATCGATGAAGTGGATCGTGTTCAAGCACTCAGCAGAAAACCTCGACAAGTATATTACCACCATAATGGACTTCATTAACAAATGTGTGGAGGACTGTGTACCAAAGAAATCAATCAGTGTGTCCCCCAACCATACACTTGGATGAACCTGAAAATCCACTGCCTACTAAAGACAGGACAGGCAGACTTTCTTTTACTGCTCCTCAGATGCTGCCTGAACTGCTGTGCTCTTCCAGCACTACTAATCCAGAATCTGGTTTCCAGCATCTGCAGTCATTGTTTTTACCTAGCATTCAAGTCTGATGACCAATACAGGAAATCCAGATATGACCTCCACAAAGCCATCGGAGATATCAAAAGGCAGCACCAGACCAGGTTGGAGGCCCAAACCTACTAAAAAAACTCCCACTGCCTATGGCAAGGCCTAGACAAAATGAAGCAAAACAAGACAGCGGACAAAGGCACATCCCTCCCTAACATGCTCAATGCGTTCTATGCTCGGTTTGAGCAGAATGCCAGCAGCGCGGTGACACCTGCTACGACAGCCCTGGATACACCTGTTCCCTCAGTCACCACTGCAAACATCAGAATGGTCTAGCTGGGAGTCAACCCAAGGACAGCATCCCCGGCCGAGCACTCAGATCCTGTGTAGACCAACTGGTGGAGGTATTCACTGACATTGTCAACCCCTCCCTCATGCAAGCCGACCTGCTTCAAGAAGACCACCATCATCCCTGCACCCAAGAAAGCAATGCACGTGCCTTAATGACTATTGCCCAGTGGCTCTGACCTCAATAATCATGAAGTGCTTCGAGAGGTGGGTCATGGCCCACATCAACAATAGTCTCCCAGCCTGCCTCAATCCCCTACAATTTGCCTACCGAAGTAATAGGTCCACAGTGGATGCCATTTCCCTAGCCCTACACTCATCTTTGGAACATCTGGACAACCAGGATACCTAAGTCAGACTCCTGCTCATCGATTATAGCTCTGCCTTCAACTCCATTATCCCAAGACTCATCTCCAAACTCCGTGACCTTGGTCTTGGCTCTGCCCTCTGCAACTGGATCCTCAATTTCCTGACCCACAGACTGCATTCAGTGAAGATAGACAACAGCACCTTCTCCACAATAATCCTCAACACTGGAGCCCACTCAATGGTGCATTCTCAGCCCCTTCCTGTACTCCCCATACAGACATGACTGTGTAGCCAAATTCCAAACTAACACCATCTCCAGGTTTGCTGATGACACCACCGTAGTAGGACAGATATCAAACAACGATGGGTCAGAATACAGGAAGGAGTTAGAGGGCTTGGTGATGTGGCGCAATGATAACAACCTCTCAATGTTGGCAAAACTAAAAAACTGATCATTGACTTCAGAAAGAAAGGAGGAGAACACGTCTACATCGACACTGACAGAACAGAGATGGAGAGGGTGGAGAGCATCAACCTTCAGAGTGACGATAACACAATCTGTCCTGGATTTCCCACGTAGATGTGATGGTCACAAAGGCACAACAACGTCTCTTCTTCCTCAGAGGGCTCAGAAAATTCAGCCTGTCCATAAGGACTCACACCACCTTTCGCAGATGCACCATAGAAAACATGCTGTCCAAGTGCATAACGGCCTGGTATGGCAACTGCTCTGCCAAGGTTTATAAGGAACTACAAGAGATTGTGTGCACAGCCCAGACCATCACAGAAGTCAACCTCCCATTCTTGGGGTCCATTTACATGGCCCATTGCTGCGGAAAGGTTGCCAACGTCATCAAAGACCCCTCCCTCCCCAGTATGATCTCCTACAACCTCTTCCATCAGGCAGAACATACAGAAGCTTGAGCAAATGCACCAACAGGTTCAGGATCAGCTACTTCCCTGCCGTTATTAGACCGTTGAGTGGACTTTCTGACTTCAAATAATGTTGATCTTGTTAACATTGATCTTGCCTCACACACGTCCTGTTTGGTATAACCTGTATGTCTTTTTCACCCAATGACCTGTATGCCCTTGCTTACTATGATCTCCCTGTACTGCTTGTAAACAAAGCTTTTCACTGTACGTGGGTACACATGACAATAAATCAAATCAAATCAACTTTTCATGGAGATCCTCATACTCTCACTGCCTCATGGCTGTTATCAGCTTACACTTTGAGCAAATCAGAGACCTGAAGATTTTGAGCTGATGGGTAAGGATAAAGTCATGCTAGTGGGACACAAACTCCCTACTTTAGCAAAATTTAGAGAATAGGGTTTATCTTTCCTCAAGGAGAAAGTGAGGACTGCAAATGCTGGAGATCAGAGCTGAAAATGTGTTGCTGGAAAAGCGCAGCAGGTCAGGCAGCATCCAAGGAGCAGGAGAATCGACATTTCGGGCATGATCTTGAAGAAGGGTTCATGCCCGAAACGTGGATTCTCCTTTATCTTTCCTCAATGTCGTTTCACACCTTCTCCCTACAAGACTGTTCCCCACATTTCTGATGAAGGGCTTATGACTGAAATATCGATTCTCCTGCTCTTCAGATGCTGCCTGACCTGCTGTGCTTTTCCAGTGCCACCCCTTTCAACTCTGATCCACAGCATCTGCAGTCCTCACCTTCTCCCACATTTCTGAGCCCTGAGATTCAAGTGTAGGTTTACCTCACTATTGTGTATGACACCTCCTCAAAAGTCAAAACACAGGTCAGTAAATGTTACTTTGAAGAGGGTATTAAGGTTTACTGAGCCAAGGCAATGGATAAAGTTCAGAGACAGACCAGTCAAAATATAATTGAATGGCATTAAAGGTTCAAGGATCTGAATGGTCTATCACAGTCTGGCACTAGTGAGCTTACTGAATCCTGTTCAGTGAAAGCTGTCTTACTTCTTGAGACCCTCATGAACAAATGTGTCTCTCCACCTGGTTAACTGGCTATCAACAGGTTCAGCACAACACTGGCGGAGGTTTTAGACATCAGAATACAGGTGTGTCACATCACATTAGCTCAGGCCCAATATTCTGTCAACTTGGGACCCAAATAGATCCCACCTCGCTCACCCCCTCACACCATGAAGAAGATCTAGCTATGTTTAAAGTCAGTAAAACTTTTCTGGTGATTTGGAACAGGAGCCTGGGGCCAGGAGGAGGTCATTGACACCTCTGAACTTATTGTACCATTCAATTAGATCTTAACCCCATCCACCCAGCTTAGTTTTGAAATCCTTTCTGTTTCTCAAATGTTCAATTGACCACTGTCCTTAATTTTGGCAGGAGAATTCTGGATTTCCACTGTCCTTGATTTCAAGCAATACTCTCAACATTACTCCTGAGTGGCCCTTGAGGTACAGTGAGGTACAGTGGTAGTGTCCCCACCTCTGAGTTAGAACACCTTGGTTCAAGTCCCATCTGCTCCAGAGATGTGTCATTACATCTCTGAACAAGTTGGTTAAGAGTACCTGGTTAGATTGAATCTACAGAACTGAATAGCCCATCTTTAATTTTAAGTGAGATCCCCTTGTTCTCGATACCTCCACATGATGAAGTAGTTTATCTCTGTCCTTCCTAACACCTCTAATTATCGTCTGACAGACCTCAATTAGATCCTCTCTAATCTCCGATGTTCAATGTGAGTATATGCAACTGATTGAGTCTGCAAAACTGCCACAAGATTCTGGTGAATCTGTGTGGGAGCCAAGCCCAGAATATAGTTACCATGAGACCATAAGATGCAGGAGCAGAGTTGGGACTTTTCGCCCATCGAGTCTGCTCCATCATTTGATCATGGCTGATATGTTTCTCAAGCCCATTCTCCTGCCTTTGTCCTGCAACCTTTGATTCTCTTACTCATTAAGATCCCATCTATCTCTGTCTTAAACACACTCAATGACTTGGCTGCCACAGCACTCTGCTGCAATGAGTTCCACAGATTCACCACCCTCTGACTTAAGAAATTCCCCCACACCTCAGTTCCAAAGGGTCATCCCTACACTCTGAGGCTGTGTTCTCAGGACCTAGTCTCTACTGACAGTGAAAACGTTTCTCCACATTCTCTGTATCCAGGCCTTCACTATTCTGTAAGTTTCGATCAGATTCCCTTTCATCCTTCGAGGACAGACCCAGATTCCTCAACCGCTCCTCATATGACAAGCCCTTCATCCCTCGGATCATTCGTGTGAACCTCCTCTGGACCCCCTCCAACACCAGCGCATCCTTCCTTATGTACTTGGCCCAAAACCGCTCACAGCATACCAAATACGGTCTGCCCAGAGCCTTAAATAGCCTTAGCAGTACATCCCTGCTCTTGTATTCTAGCCCTTTCAAAATTAATGTCAGTATTACATTGGTCTTCCTACCTGCCAACTGAACCTGCATGTTAACCTTAAGAGAATCCTGAACTATGACTCCTAAGTCTCTTTGTGTTTCAGATTTCTGAAGCCTTTTCCCATTTAGAAACCGGTCCAAATCTCAATTCTTCCTGTCAAAGTGCATAACCTCACACTTTCCCATATTGTATTCCATGCACTATTCTTGACTCACTCTCCCAGCCTGTCCAATCCTTCCATTTCCTCAGCACTATCTGTCCCTCTACCTGTCTTTGTGTCATCTGAAAATTTTGCAATAATGCCCTCAGTTCCATGACAACTGGTTTCACAACTGAATGCTGACCTCTATGCAAACGGTTTAACTAAACTCTATACAACTTCAGCGTAACTTCCACCTCTTTCTAGTCCAGCCTTCCATCACTAATTTTAATTTGTGCCAGTGCATTTGATTTTAGTGATTTATTGATATGGGAATGCCGAACTTTCTCCAATCCTCCACGGTTTCCAGCTTCTCAACATGAAGAGAGTTTCTGATCTATATTTATTAGGTCCAGAGTGGATGACCTTACACTTCGCCAAATTGAAATTCATCTGCCACATTTTTTGCTCACTCACTTTATCAACATTGCTTTGTAATTTTCTGCTCCCACCCGTATTATTTACAGTGCTACTTTAACTTGGTGTTGTCAGCAAATCTAGACATGTATTTGAAATCATTGATAGATACCATGAAAAGCTCAGCTCCCAGTCCAGATCCACTAATCACATCCTGCTATCACAGTGACTGTGGTGGAACACACAAACAATGTACAATTATTGTCATGGGCTGGATTTATTTAAATTTTGTACTGCATTTGATCTATAAAATTTCAGGCATGAACAAAGAGGCTGGCAAGGGAATGGATTGCACTGTCAACTTCATTTAAATCTTCTGATTCACTTGATGGACCAGGAGCAGTGAGAGAATTCCCAAATAAATGAAAATATGTTAACGCCAGGTACTGTTAGTGACCGGGTATTCAAGTACTACAATCAACCACTGGGATCAAGTAATATTCTGCCACTCCAAATACTCCAATCCTGTCAGAGTAGTGGCAGTTTCCTGAGTGTGTTCTGTCCTATAGCAAGCAGGGCTCCAACTCTGCTCAGAATGCTCATTTCAAAAGTTAAGGCATTTCCATTCATCAGATTTCTGAGTGGTTTGACGCAATGATTAGCTGAAATTAAATCAACACTGTTCCCTGGTTTGTTAAACATAAAGGTTGGATTCTGTCTTGCTCTGCCAAAGGTGAATTGGGCCTTTCTTGATTCCCTTTCTGCTAGCTGATAGCCACCAGCAATTTCCTAACACTTTCATTGTGTGTGATCGCTAAGGTCTCACCTGTATCTGACAACAGCAGGTGAGTTCAGTTTTGGATGTAGGTTTGCTCGCTGAGCTGCAAGGTTCATTTCCAGGTGTTTCGTTACCCTACGAGGTAACATCTTCAGTGGGCCTCAGGCGAAGCAATGCTGAAAATTCCTGCTTTCTATTTATATTTTTGGGTTTCTTTCGGTTGGTGATGTCATTTCCTGTGGTGATGTTATTTCCTGTGGTGAAGTCACCTCCTGTTCCTTTTCTCAGGGGGCGGTAGATGGGGTCTAACTTGATGTGTTTGTTGATAGAGTTCCAGTTGAAATGCCATGCTTCTAGGAATTCGTGTGCGTGTCTTTGTTCAGTGTGGACTTTTACTTCAGAGAATGTCACTAAGTTGGAGGCAAGCCAGGGCTTCATGTGGGAGTTATAGGAAACAATCTGAATAGATTTTGTTTGCAGTGAAATACTCAGCAAACAGAGTCTGTTAATCTTGTGCACTGCAGCAACCAGTCTACAGAATCTAGTCAAAAAGATTCACGGTGAACTGAAGGGAGCTAAATGCATGACTGAAATGACAGCTATCTCCGTGATAATGCAGAGGAATTTCTCCAGTAAGTTGCACCGATTGGAAGGTATTTACATGATAGTGATGATGTGTGTAACATCATTTTCAGTCAGTTACAGCAGTGTGGGGTTTTCAGATGTGAAATGATAGGAATTTGCCTAGCCATCTTCATTCTGGTCTGAAATACTGGTGTTAATGCACACAGACTTTCCAGTTCAAAACGTTTCTACCTTTGATAACTTTTCATCAAAATGTGTCCATCTTTTTCTGAAATTCTATTAAGTGCTTATCCTCCCTGGGTTTTCATTTCTTGTTTTATTGTGAGTTGAATGGAATCAGCCTGAAGGAGCATGTAGCTGTGATTTCAGTGGACCCTCAGCTCCCATTACCTGCTCAGATCTCATTATATTACAGCCTTGCCGCCTAGCCATACAAAGCAATCATCCTCAAGATAGGAAGAATACTTTCCATCAAAGTTTTTGAAACTTGTTAAAAGTTGGGCCCCGGACTACAAGCATCACAGCACTGTGTCAGAATTCTTGAGGCAGTATGAACCAGTTTCTGTACTGACTGTCACTTCAATCTATGCAGTAAAGGGGTATTCATTTTTTAAGCCTGCCCTGTTATTAGGGTCTATCCTCTCAGATCCTGAGATCAAAAGAGGGCAGGTGTGAGGTGAAATGAATGACCCCTCTAAATGCCTGTCCCAAACCACTGCCCTTCCCTATGGGGGCACACTCAAATGGGAGTTCCACCAAATAGGTGCCTCTTCTAATGGGCAACCCAAATCCATGCTCAAAGATGAAATCAATTCACCCTGGATAAAAGCATAAATTCACACACAATTCATCGACAGTAAAATGGAGATGGAAGCCAGAGCAGACTTTGCGACTCCTCCTCTTCCACCTTCCTCTCTCCAACCTAGGTCTTATTCATTTTAAAACCTAAGAGGACAATTGAGTATCAGACAGATAACGGATTGATTTTACAGCATAGCCTGAAACAGTTGCTTGATTAATGTCTCTGAGCTGATCTGTTCACAAAGCAGTGTTGTGGAGCTGAAGCCTGTGTGTAGTGGCCAGAATCAATGCAATTCATTGCAATTTCCAAACCACTTGGAGCTGCCTAAATTTGTCTTGTTGATCTGAAGATTGAAATTATCCTGCTCCTCATCAAAACCATTACAAGGCCAGTCCTCATCTCAAGCCCCTGTGCACCCTGTGTTTTCTTCAACAATGAACTGAACTTCAAACGCAACTTCAACTCCACTGCCAACTCGCCTCATTTTCAGCCTCATAGTATCGTCCTTGTTTTGTGTTGTGGCCAGTACTCAGGCGAGACATCCGACAGCCCAAATTGTTCAACTCACGGGTCAGGAAGGATGAACTGGCTTCCCTTCTTTACTCACCCATCACCTCAATTGGTCGCAACAAAGTTAATCTTTTCAAAGATAGATCCTTTTCCTTGTGGATGCCTTGCTCACAGACTTAAAAAAGAGCTAACTCAACCAGGTTGGCTTGAGTTAACCAAAAAGTGAGTTTAATTTTTTATTATTATTATTCATTCACGGGATGTGGATGTAGCTGACTAAGTCAGTACCTATTGCCCATCCTTAATTGTCCAGAGGGCAGTTAAGTGTCAACCATATTACTGTGTTACATGTAGGCCAGACCAGGTAAGAATGGCACAGTTTCCTTTCCTAAAGAGCATTAGTGAACCAGATGGATTTTCCCCCAAACAATCAGCAATGGATTCATGGTTATCATTAGACTCTTAATTCCAGTTTTTTTTCTAAATTATTGAATTCAAATTCCACCACTGAACCCAGGTCCCCAGACATTACCTGGGTCTCTAGATAACAGCCCAGTGATAACATCACTCGACCACCATCTCCCCTTAGTTAATGAAGACTAGAAGAAAGAAAACACATAGTCACATATCAATAATAGGATTGATTACTAAGATATGGATAAAGCTTAGTTGGCTGAATATTATGGCTGTTACTGTGGATATTACCAGTAGCATTGACATTGGTAATTAATTAACTGTGGGGGACCCTCACAAGACTAATCATCCGGAATCAGCTACTGTTCTGGGGACTGGATTCAAATCCTCTGACAGCAGATGGCTGAATTCGAATTAAATCTTAAAACAAAACTGGAATTGAGAATCTACTGATGACCATGAAGCCATCGTAATTGTTGGGAAAAAAACATCTGGTTCAGTAATGTCTTTCAGGGAGGGAAATCTGCCATCCTCACCTGATCTGGCCTACATGTGACACCAAACGCACAGCCACAATATGATTGACTGCCCCTCTGAAATGGTCTAACAAGCTACTCAGTTCAACAGCAGTTGGGGATGGGCAATAAATGCTGCCCAGCCAACAATGAGGTGAAAGTGAGGACTGAAGATACTGGAGATCAGAGTCGAAGAATATGGTGTTGGAAAAGCACAGCAGGTCAGGCAGCATACGAGGAGGAGGAGCACCGACATTTCGTGCATAAGCTAAGGGCTTTTGCCTGAAGTGTCGATTCTCCTGTTCCCTGGATGCTGCCTGACCTGCTGCGCTTTTCCAGCAACACATTTCCAGCTCTGTATAGGCATGACATTCCAGAATTTTCTCCAGGCAGCCACTGAATTTGACATCCGAGGAGGAGGAGCACCGACATTTCGTGCATAAGCTAAGGGCTTTTGCCTGAAGTGTCGATTCTCCTGTTCCTTGGATGCTGCCTGATGGCTGTGCTTTTCCAGCACCACACTCCTTGACACTGCCCAGCTAGCAATGCCCCCACCCCATGAGTGAATTAAAGAAAATGAGTTTGAGATTCTTGGCTTTGCACGTTGATTGGCATTCTTTTTCAGTGTTTTCTTTAGACAGTGGGTGGCTGTCAGCAATCAGAGAGGGGATACATTTTCTATTTCTTTACCTGCGGTGCAGGGGTGTTTAATGGCAGACCTCACATCTGTGACACAGAACACTCGTCCATACACTAGGACATCAGACCATGAACATATGCAGGTCAAAGTTACAATCAATTTTAAATCCTCGTTTTTACATCATGTCTGTAGGAGGTGGCTCCCTGGTGAAAGACACGTTGCATCGTCAGACTCTCATTATTGCTTCCTTTTTAGTTTTCCCATCTGAGGTTTCCCTGACTCTGTATAGGCATGACATTCCAGAATTCTCTCCAGGCAGCCACTGAATTTGAATCTCCAGTCAGCTTGGCCATATCATAAGAACATAGGAACTAGGAGCAGGAGTAGGTTGTCTGGCCCTTCGAGCCTACTCCACCATTCAATAAGATCATGGCGGATCTGTTCATGGCCTCAACTCCACTTACCCGTCCTCTCACCATACCCCTTAATTTCTTCAATGTTCAAAAAAACGCTTTAAAAACATTTACTGAAGTAGCGTCAACTATTTCCCTGGGCAGGGAATTCCATAGATTCACAATCCTCTGGGTGAAGAAGTTCCTTCTCAATTCAGTCCCAAATCTGCTCCCTCTAATCCTGAGGCGGTGCCCTCTTGTCCTAGTTTCACACATCAGTGGAAACATCCTCTCTACGTCTATCTTATCTATTCACTTCATAATTTTATATGTTTCTATAAGATCTTCCCTCATTCTTCTAAATCCAATGAATACAATTCCAGCCTACTCAGTCTCTCCTTATAAGCCAATGCCCTCACCTCCAGAATCAACTTAGTGAACCTCCTCTGCACCCCATCCAGTGCCAGTACATCCTAAGTAAGGAGACCAAATCTACACACAGTACCCCAGGTGTGGCCTCAACAGCATCTTGTACAGTTGTAACATAACCTTTCTGCTTTTAAACTCAACCCCTTTAGCAATGAAGGACAAAATTCCTTTTGCCTTCCTAATTACTTGTTGTACCTGCAGACCAACCCTCTGTGATTCATACACAAGGACACCCAGATCCCTCTGCATAGCAGCATGCTGCAACCTTTCACCATCCAAGTAATAATCCTTTTTACTGTTACTCCTACCAAATGGATGACTTCACATTTACTAACATTGTATTCCACCTACCAGACCTTTGCCCACTCACTTAAAGTATCTATGTTTCTCTGCTAAGTTTCACAGTCCTCTGCACACTTTGCCACTCATCTTAGTGTCGTCTGCAAACTTTGACACACTATACGTGGCCCCCAACTCCAAACCTTCTGCATAAATTGTAAATAATTGCGGTCCCAACATTGACCTCTGAAGCACACCACTAGTCACTGATTGCCAACCAGAATAGCACTCATTTATCCCCACTCTTTGCTTTCTGTTAATCACCAATCCTCTATCCATGCTAATACTCTACCCCTAACACCATGTATCTTTATCTTATGCAGCAGCCTCTTGTGTGGCACCATGTCAAAGGCCTTTTGGAAATCTAGATACACCACATCTACTGGGTCCCCATTGTCCACCTTCCTCATGGAAGTCTTCATAGAATTCCAAAAGATCTGTCAAGCATGACCTGCCTTTCATGAACTCGTACTGCTTTTGCCCAGCAGGACAATTTCTATCTAGATGCCCTGCTATTTCTTCATTGATAATAGACTCAAGCATCTTCCTCACTACAGGGGTTAAGCTCACTGGTCTATAATTCCCCATCTTTTGTCTACCCCCTTTTTAAACAGTGGCGTAACATTTGCTTTTTTCCAATCTGCTGGGTCTTCCCCAAAGTCCAGTGAATTTTGGAAAATTACCACAAGTGATCTTGCTATTTCTCCCACCATCTTTGTTTAGTACCCTGGGATGCATTCCATCAGGGCCAGGAGACTTGTCTATCCTTAGCTCTATTAGCTTGCCCAACACTACCTCCTCCATAATAATGACTATTTCTAGGTCCTTACCTACCTTTGTCTCTTTGTCAATTACTGGCATGTTATTAGTGTCCTCCACTGTGAAGACAGATACAAAATGCCTGTTCAGTACATCAGCTATTTCCTCATAACCCATCACTAAATGCTCCTTCTTATCCTCTAAAGGACCAATGCGTACTTTAGCCATTCTTTTTTGTTTTATATACTAATAGAAACTTTTGCTATCTGTCTTTATATTTGGTGCTACTTTTTTTATCATGTTCTATCTTACTTTTCTTTATAGCTCTTTTTGTGGCCTTCTGTTGACTTTAAAGTTTTCCTAGTCTTCTAGGTTCCTGCTGTTCTTGGCTGTGTTGTATTTCTTCTCTTTCAGTTTGATAGCCTGCCTTATTTCCTTTGACACCCATGGCAGATTACCTATTTTCTTACTGTCCTTCCTTTTCACTGGAATATACTTTTGCTGAGCACCTTGAAAAATTGCTCTGAAAGTCCTCCATTGCTTGTCAACTGTCCCACCATAAAACCTTTGTTTCCAGTCAATTTTAGTCAAGTCCTCCCTCACTTTGGTGTAGTCTCCCTTGTTTAAGCACATGACCCTGGTATTGGATTTTATCTTCACACTCTCCATCTATATTCTAAGTTCAACAGTTCTTGTTAAAAATAAAATCCCACAGTCTGGAATTAAATATGAGGTGATCTGGGATTATGATCCATGGTCATTATATCCTGACTTATTTAAACTTCTAGCTACACCTTTGGCATTACTCCAGGCTACACTTGTCATCATCATTCAGACAGCTCCACTATACATATATACCAACTCACCTCCACTTATCCCTGTCCAGAGCCAACTTCATTGGCAATGACTTCAGTACTTTTCCATCAAAATTCTGCCTCATTCTAAAAGTCCTTTGTAATTTTGCTCTGTCCTGCAGGATAATGCAGTCTTACACACCACCCTTGCAAGCTTGGTTCCACTGCCACTGGCATTCTCAGCCATTCTATCTTGTCACCTCCGACCGCCTCCTCAGCTTGTACCTGTCAGATCCTGACTTCAACCACTTGACTTAACTCTTTTCTTTCGTTGCTCAGTGTCTGAATTCCTTCCCTCCTGTGAAAATATTCATTTATTTTTACCATTAATGACATTATGTATGTGCAACTAATTGTGTGTCCTTCACATTTTTCCTCAATGTTTGTCGGTTCCTCGACTGGTACAAAGAGAGGTAACCCTGAAGGGTATTGGTTAGCTCAGTTGGCTGGTTAGTAATGTCAGCAGTGATTGTTCAATTCCCACATCGGCTGAGGTAACCATGAAAGACTCTCTTTCTCAATCTCTCCCGTTAGTTGAGGCATGGTGACCCTCAGGTTAAACCACCACCAGTCATCTCTCTGGTGCGGCACGATGGCTCAGTGGTTAGCACTGCTGCCTCACAGTGCCAAGGACCCGGGTTTGATTCAAGCCTTGGGCAATTGTTTGTGTGAAGTTTGCACGTTCTTCCTGTGTCTGTGTGGGTTTCTTCCCACAGCCCAAAGATGTGCAGGTTTGGTGAATTGGCCGTGCTAAATTGTCCATAGTGTTCAGGGATGTGTAGGTTAGGTGCATTAATCAGGGGTAACTATAGGGTAGGGAAATAGGTCTGGATGGGTTACTCTTCAGAGGATTGGTATGGACTTGTTAGGCCAAATGGCCTGTTTCCACACTATGGGGATTCTATGATTTGCTATTGTGAGAGAGCAGGACCGTGGTGACATTTACTGAGCAAGCACTGAATTGATGCTGACTTCCAAGAGCAGCACCACCTAGTGTACAGGCTGAACTGTTAGTGCAGACATTGATAGTGCTGCTTGGTTCTGACCTTGGAGCAGCAAAGCCTCACTTCCAAAGTCTGATTTGATAAAGAACCAGAGACAGAAAATTAAATATCAGGAATTCAATGGAAAAAAAAACTAAACGGAAAAAAATTGCAACTGGCTTTAATCTAGCTGAAGAAGATAACGGCTTTGAAGATGGAAAACTGATCTGTTTCATAAGTCTGCACACCGTACATCAAAAAATTAAAACAAGTATGTTTCACAACTTTTAAATGCTGTAAAAGTTCAGCAAAGTTTTGAAATGAAGAGAGTGAAAGTTGCTGATATCTGTAGAATTCAGAGAATCAAAGAATGCAACATTGCTAATGGAGGCCATTTGATCCATTGTGCCTGTGCTGGATGTTTGAAAATGATCCAGTCAGCCTGACTATCTGTGTCTTTTCCTCATTGAACTGAATTGAATTGCATTGAATTTATTGTCACATGTAGCAAGACGCAGTCATGCAGATACAGTGAGTACAGTAGGGGGCTGAGTACACACTCCCAGGGGGCTCAAGTGTTTAGTATTAGTGAGGATGAAATATTGTCCCCAATCTTCACTGATTGTGGCCTGTGGGTCAGGAAACTGAGGATCCAGTTGTAGAGGGGCTTAGTCCGAGATCACTAAGTTTAGTAATCAGTCTTGAGGGGATAATAGTGTTGAAGACTGAACTGTAGTCAATGAGTAGGATTCTTATGTAGCTGTTCTTGGTGTCAAGATGTTCTAGGGAGGAGTGAAGGGCAAGTGATAGGGCATCTGACATGGATCTGTTGGTCCGATAGACAAATTGGAGTGGGTCAAGAGTAGTGGCGAGGCTGAAGTTGATTAACGCCACGACCAGCCTTTCAAAGCACTTTATGCCTACCAAAGTTAGGGCCACTGGGCGGTAGTCATTGAGACATGCTGCATGAGCCGCCTTAGGCACAGGGGTGATGTTGGCCTCTTGAAACAGGCAGGGACAGTGGCCTGCTGCAGGGAGAGGTTGAAGATGTCCGAGAAGACCTCTGCCAGTTGATCTGTGCATGCTCTGAGTGCACGGCCTGGTACTCTGTCTGTCCCATCGCTTTCCTTGGATTCACACAGAGGAAAACTTATCTGACCTCTGATGCAGTGACTGTTGGAATAGGTTCATCAGGGCTTGTCGGCATAGGTGTATTTTCTCCGCAGAAATTCTGCACAAAGTGATCATAGAAGGCGTTGAGACAATTGGGGAGGGATGTGTCATTGTTTGCTATCTTGCACTGTCTCTTTTTAGAACCTGTGATGTCATTCAGTCCTTGCCATAGTCGCCGGGTGTCTGTCTGGGTCTCCAGTTTGGATCGGTATTGGGCCTTGGCTGTCTTAATGGCTCTGTGAAGGTTGTACTTGGTTTCCTTATATTTGAGTGGGTCTCCTGATCGGAAGGCCTCACACTTGGCTTTTGGTTCTGTATGTCCTGACTCATCCAGGGTTTCCTGTTGGGGAACACCCAGATTAACTTCCTCGGTATGCAGTCCTCTACACACTTGCTGATAAAGTCTGTGACGGTGGTGGTGTACCCGTCCAAGGTACCTGCGGCCTGTTTGGACACGGCCCAATCAGCCGATACCAGACAGCACCAGAGTTGATCCTCTGCCTCCTCCGACCAGCACTGGACCTGTATCCGCGAGGAGGGGTCTCCTGCTTGAGCTTTTGCCTGTAAGCCGGGAGAAGAAACACGGCATTGTGGTTGGAGTTCCCGAAATGAGGGCTGGGGATGGAGCGGTAGGTATCTTTCACAGTGGTGTAGCAGTGGTCTAAAATGTTCGGGCCCCTGCTGGGGTCGGGTAATGTTCTGGTGGTTCTTGGGCAACACCTTCCTTAGATTAGCTTGATTGAAGTCACCAGTCACAATAAACAGGGCCTCAGGGTGCTCCGTCTGCAGGGTGTTAATGGTGGAATACAGCGTATCCAGAGCTTCCTCAACCTTTGCTTTCGGCGGTATGTCCACAGCAGTTAGTATAGCAGCGGTATATAGAAGGAGCGGCATTTGATGGGTGAGGAATTCAAGGTTTGGGGAGCAATGGCTGCCCAGGGTTGCAATGTCCGTGCACCACAAGTTGTTGATTAAAAAGCAAATACCCACACCCTTTGTCTTACCCAAGAATGCTATATGGTCCATACGATGGATAGAAAAACCATCAGCCTGAAGTGTGCAGTCGGGAATGGATGGGTTGAGCCAGGTTTCTGTGAAGCAGAGTGTGCAGCAGTCCCACAGTTCACGCTGAAAGCTGAGCCGTGATCTGAGTTCAGCTCTGTACAAATTCCACCTTCCAGCATTTATCCAATTTGCTTTTGGAAAGTCACTCGTGAATCTGCAGTCACTACCCTTAACACACTCTGGGTGCTTGAAAATGTTTATCCTCATCTCCCTTTAGATTTATTTATTTTCTTTTTGTTTTGCTCTTCTCTTAAATCTGCATCTCCTGGTTACACAGAATTACTCAGAATATAGAATACTGGAGCAGGATATTCAACCTGACTACTCTGTGCTGGGGTTTACTCCACACGGGTCATTTACCATTTCATCTACTTTGTTTCTTTCAGGGCTGAGAGAAGGAGCATTTTTGAAGTATCTTTATAATCTCTTTGCTTTTATGTATTCATTTAATTTCCTTCTAAAGGTGCAAATGTGATTTGCCTCAAACTCTGCCTGTCTCCAATAAACTAGTTTTTTTTAATGACTCAGTAACGGCTATCTCATATACATCGCCCTAGTTTTGGATTTTTCCGCACATGGAAACATTTTTCCCGGTTTGTAATGTATTCCATCTATTTGGAGTATGTAGTCTAAACTAGGGATTCTTATTTCTAAAGGAAAGTTCATTCTTTCCCAATAACTATAATTTCAGTTCTGGTACCATCATTATAAATTATTGTTTCGTATCTTCCCCAGTGTCTCTGTGTCCTTTCTGGTCACCAGAATTGTGTGTACACTGATGTGAACACAGCCTCTACAGGGTCTTAGACAAGTTGAACATCACTTCATTACTTTTTGATATCGACACCCGAGAAGGTGTTTTGTTAATGTTACAGCTGCAGAGAAGATGCACATGGAGCGAGATCAACATTAAATTTTAAATTTGGGAGGTCCATTCAGAAGTCTATTAACAACAGGGAAGAAGCTGTCCTTGAATCGGTTGGTCCATGCCTTTAAACTTCTGTATCTTCTGCCCAACAGAAGAGGTTGGAATAGATTATAAGCAGGGTGGAAGGGGTCTTAGATGACGTTGGCAACAGAAAGTGTAGATGGAGTTAATGGATGAAAGGCTAGTTTGTGTGATTGACTGAGCTGTGTTCACAATTCTCTGTAGTTTCTTACAGTCCTGGGCAGAGCAGTTGCCAAACCACGCTGTGATGGATCCAGATAGAACACTTTCTATGATGCATCTATAAAAATTGGTAAGAGTCTTTACGGACATGCCAAATTTTATTAGTCTCCTGAGGAAGTAGAGGCATTGTTGTACTTTCTTGACCATAATATCGATGTGGATGAACCAGGACAGATTGTTGGTGTTCACCACTTCCTGGACTTTGGTGCTCTCAACCATCTCCACCTCAGCCTTATTGATACAGACAGGGACGCACCCTCCACCTTGCTTCATGAAGTCCATGACCAGCTCCTTTGTTTTGCTGATGTTGGTGGAGAAATTGTTATCTTCACACCATGCCGCTAAGCTCTCTATCGCTTTCCTGTATCGCTGTGCTGATACTGCTGGGAATGATTTGTTCACCCGTATCACTAATTCTCTTTACTCTTCTATCTCATTCAGCTTCTTATTTTTGAAAGTGTAGTTGATGTTTCTGTTTCGCCTTGCAAATATTTATCTATGCTAAAGTTCATATGTTACCTAACTGGCTAGTCTGCAAGTTTTATGAAGCTCTCTGATATTACATAGCATTCTTCCTCAATTCAAAGTTTGTGAGAAGATTTGTAACTCGGGTGCTCGTTGTTGTGGTTCTGTTCACCGAGCTGGGAATTTGTGTTGCAGATGTTTCATCCCCTGTCTAGGTGACATCCTCACTGCTTGGGAGCCTCCTGTGAAGCGCTTCTGTGTTGTTTCCTCCGGCATTTATAGTGGCCTGTCTCTGCCGCTTCCGGTTGTCCGTTCCAGCTGTCTGCTGTAGCGGCCGGTATATTGGGTCCAGGTCGATGTGTTTGTTGAAAGAATCTGTGGATGAATGCCATGCATCTGCAGTCATTGTTTTTACCTCTAGGAATTCCCTGGCTGTTCTCTGTTTGGCTTGTCTTATAATAGTAGTGTTGTCCCAGTTGAACTCATGTTGCTTGTCATCTGAGTGTGTGGCTACTAAGGATAGCTGGTCGTGTCGTTTCATGGCTAGTTGGTGTTCATGGATGCGGATCGTTAGCTGTCCTCCTGAACTGCAAAAAGAGGAAGAAGAACACCTATACAATGTATTTGCCAAAAACGGATACCCCCGCAATTTCATCAACAGATGCCTAAGGGAAAGACAACGGAATAACACTACATAGGACAAACAGGAAGACAGCTAATGATCCGTATCCATGAACACCAACTAGCCATGAAACGACACGACCAGCTATCCTTAGTAGCCACACACGTAGATGACAAGCAACATGAATTCGACTGGGACAACACTACTATTATAGGACAAACCAAACAGAGAACAGCCAGGGAATTCCTAGAGGCATGGCACTCATCCACAGATTCTATCAACAAACACATCGACCTGGACCCAATATACCGACCACTGCAGCGGACAGCTGGAACGGACAACCAGAAGCGGCAGAGACAAACCACTATAAATGCTGGAGGAAACAACACAGAAGCGTTTCACAGGAGGCTCCCAAGCACTGAGGATGTAACCGAGACAGGGGATGAAACTCTGCAACACAAATTCCCAGCTCGGCGAACAGAACCACAACATTCTTCCTCAATGTTAGCTTGATATCATCTGCAAATTTTGATATTGACTTGTTAATTTCCAAATCCAAATCTTTAACATAAGTGATGAATAACATCAGCATCTGCAGCCATCACTCTCTACCTCCCTTCAATCTGAATAACTTCTTTTTAGTTGACTCTCCACTTTCTAATTTGAGCTAATTCACTGTGAATTCAGTTATCTGTCCCTTAATTCCACATGCCTGGGCTTTCTCATGATCCGAATGTGTGTTCCTTATCAAAGACCTTCTGAAAATGCCTCCTACTGGTGGAAGCAATTTCTCCTTATTTACTCTATCAAAGCCCTTCATGATTCTGAACATTTCTAATAAATGGAGCAATTCAAACACCAGCAGAGTTAAAAGATGTGTTGATGACCTGAGCAGCTGCTGTTAAGAATGGAATTTTCAATGATGAAAAAATGTAAGTTACAGTTTTGGAACATAATGGGTATTTAAGCCAGAGAGCTCTCTAGTACTGTGTAACCTGATAGAGCCATGAGGCAATGTTCCTCACAAATGATGGCAGTGCTCAATGACAGCTGTCAAAATGAATAGTTGATCAGTACAGATTTGTGGGAAGTATATGACTGTGGTGAAAAATGTTAACAGCCACCTGGAATTTGATGGCATTGCTGGATCTTCACTTAGAAATAGGATCAGGTGTGGAGTTGGACCTTGACACCTGAGGTAAGCCCTGCTCATGAAGAAAAGATTTAGTTTCACAAAGCACAAGTGTATCCTTCTGGATAATACTGTAAAAATTACATTTGATCCTCACAGAATTGAGACACAGTAGTTGGTCCTGTGTTAAGGTTAGAGATCATCAAGCTCAGTAAAATGGAAAAGGGTCAGTCCAGGACTGTTGTCAGAAATCATACAAATGATGTCAAGAGCAGAGACCCAGATCCCAATGATCCCTGCCAGTGATGGCATTCCATTTGATCCTCTTCCTAGTGTCCTTCATCTTAACTCAATAACCTGTCCTCCTTTCCTTTTCTCCTGGTCTAATTATTTCTGTATCCATGTTGGTTGCTTAAATGCCTTTGCTTCCTGTGGTGAAGATGTTTCTCCTGAATTCTCTGTCTGATTTACAAGTGACTGTCTTATCTTGACACCCTCAGGTTTTGGGCTCCTCCATAACTTGAAACATCCTCGCAACTTGGACCCTGTCAGACCACAGTCAAAACGCTTCTCAGTCTGCACTTTTTCTCAGAAAGGGAGTCCCAGACTATTCGACATTTCCTGATGAGTATAAACTCAGGATAAATTTCATTCCATGTATTAAAAACAAAACAGGTTCATAGCAAAAGATCTTTAACCTGGAAATGACAACTGGACCAAAATATGCGTTTCTTTTCATTAGAAAGCAACATCAATACAATGAGGAGCCATTACCCCATGCCAAAGCTCTGGCCTATGTCCCACCTGTTCTGTAGAACTAAGCGTTATTTTTCCCAGAAGTGTACACTCACCCAATATTCCAGCACTCTTCTTCATGCACTCCATCTCCCATTACACTCAAGACTCAATAGACAATAAGTAGCCTTGCTTTAGGGAGTTGGTTAGCTCAGGCAGATGGGATTAGTTTAGGACGACATCATGATCGGTGCAGAAATGGTGGGCCGAAGGGCCCATTCTTGTGCTGTTCCTGTTCTATGTTCCACGTTCACTTGGCTGGTGCCAAGTGACGCCAAACGCAGTTGTTCAATTCCCACATTGGCAGAGGTCGCTATGAAGGTCCCAGCTCCTCTCCCACACTGAGGCATGTTGGCCCTCAAGTCAAACTGACCATCAGTTGTCTTTCTCTCTCATGAGATGGCAGCCCTATGGGATTGAGCTGAGTGCAGTTTTCCTCTCAGTTTGTAAATCACTTGCAAATGGCACCCACATTTAGAACACTGCGTACAATCCTGGTTTGCACTGCAAAACATATTTCAACAGGATCCCTTCGCCCACCTCCAACACACTGCATCCACCTGGACACCCCGCGCTGGCCTATTACCTGCCCTCGACCTCTTCATTTCCAACTGCCGCTGGGACATTAACTGCCTCAACCTGTCGACCCCCCTCCCCCACTCCAACCTCTCACCCTCACAACGCGCAGCCCTCCAATCCCTCTACTCCAATCCCAACCTCACCATCAAGCCAGTGGATAAAGGGGGC
>NC_057744.1:1910525-1910832 GCF_004010195.1 Chiloscyllium plagiosum | reverse complement strand
CTCCACCCTCTCCTCCCTGACCTATCACCTTCATCTCCTCCCCCACTCACCCATTGTACTCTATGCTACTCTCTCCCCACCCCCACCCTCCCCTAGCTTATCTCTCCACACTTCAGGCTCACTGCCTTTATTCCTGATGAAGGACTTTTGCCCGAAACGTCGATTTCGCTGCTAATTGGATGCTGCCTGAACTGCTGTGCTCTTCCAGCACCACTGATCCAGAACATATTTCAACAGTCTAGTGGGTAAAAAAAAAGTGCAACTAGAATGATTGAAGAGCAATTATGTAGCCTGGTCTCACTGGTAA
>NC_057744.1:1900157-1910025 GCF_004010195.1 Chiloscyllium plagiosum | reverse complement strand
TGGATCAGTGTCAAGGACTCTCCGTGTGTAAATAGAGGGGGACTTGGTGACGGGATACCAATCCTCTATGGAGTTATTTCAACTAGCTCAATAATGAACCTATTTTACAGAGCTAAGGGATAAATATTTGTAGACAATCCTCCTCAATGCAGTAGCTATGTTGAACAGAATGTTTAAAGTGAACTTAATATGGCAAATAAGAATGATTTCACCATTTTAAACTTTGGATTTAGTTATTATCAGTTGACCAGATTCAATCCTTTAATGGAAACTGGAAAATTATTTTGAAGGATGTCCCCTTAATCTTGTGCCTGGCTTTATTCACATTCAACTATCAATCACAGCCTGAAAACATCAAACATCTGACCAAGTTAATAGGGAGTCAAACAGGATGAACACATTTCACAAAGGACAGGCAAAGAAAGCAACAGAAATTCTTTCCTCTTGCTGTTGTCCCAACAGCTGCTGCCTTCACTTGCACAGCCTGAGGTAGATGTCAATGATCTACTCAACACCATGCACAAAATGTGTTATTTATTTATCGGAAAACCCAGGTGAAGGCCAGAGGCCTCGACAAAGATGAAAATGAAGAGATAAATCAGACAGTACTGACTGCTCCCTCATTATCTAAAAGCCTCCACCGGTCCTATAAATTTTTGCAATCCCTGATCCCCTGTTCTGGTCTCTTGCATCTTCCAATCTTCATGACTCAGCCACTGGTGCTCAGGCTTTCAGCATCCCTAACCTCTGGAATTTTCTCCATAAAACCCTCTGCCTCTCTCTTCCTTTCTCACTCCTTAATGCCATCCTTTAACTCCTATCTGTTAGGCCAGGATTTGGTCACCCCTCTCCATAATCAATGATATTGTTCGATGTTCAATTTGTCTGGTAGTGCTCTCAGAAAGATTTGCTCGTTGTCATGATGATGGATCAGAACACCAATGTACTCTGGACAATTTTTAACATTTCTGGCCAAAAGGTGTTTTTGTAAAGAGGACAACTGCAGATGAAAAAAATTTCAGGTGTGAATTTGGTACTGTCTGGCAAAGTTTTATAAGGGACCCATGGAATGTCGCACCTGTAAGGTGTTGAGGAAAGCTTAAAGGGGGAGAGAAATCGAACAGGAAGGGATAAGGGAAAATCTCCCCCTCAGCGCGGAGCCTTTTCTAGAAGGTACATCTCTTATACTTTCCAGGATTATATATGAAAAGGATTTAAAACCATGGCGATCCTGGTCAGTGTGTGTCAATGGAAGAAGGTGTGATAGACTAGGTTTAAGCTGTAAAGATCTCAGTCAAAGAAACTCCCACTTTTCACTCCAGCATTACCAGAAAAAGGATTCTTGCACACTGAATGCTAACTAGCCAACAAGCCAGCCAGAATCAGAAGGAAACAGAAAATGATGGACCCTCTTGCTCTGAGTGTGTCCAGCAAGCACCATCAACAGGAAACAGAACAGTAGGATTACAACTGACTGCAAAACCAACATTTCTGAATTCAGCTGTTCAACTATCAATATTACATTGTACTTTCAAAATTGATTCAGTCTCTCAGTATCTGCCTTTTATTAGCTCTCTTTGAGATTCCGGCAGTGAGCTGCCTTCTTGAACTGCTGTACTCAATTTGGTGCAGGCTCATCCACAATGAAGATGTTCCAGGATTTTGACCTAGTGTCCTTGAAGGAATGGTGATACATTTCCAAGTCAGGGTGTGATTTGGAGATGTTCTCATGTATCTGCTGCCCTTATCCTTGTAGACAATATTCATTGTATGTTTCCAAGGAGCCTTGATGAATTTGTAATGATTGTGTCTTTTTATTTTTTATTTTGAGACATTTGTGCGGATTCACTGATGGTATGTGGCAGTTGCCAGTGATGAAGACCTTCTGCCTATCAAAAATTATGTAATTGGTTCTCAGGGAGCCAACCAGCTTGTGACTGTGAACATGGCACGGAAGAATCTTTAGATAACCACCAGTTCAGGAGCTTTACCTTTTCTCCCCAGAAGTAACTAATTTAAACCTGAAAAACAAAACAGTTTATCATTCTGCAGCAGTTGCTATTAATTGACAAGTTAGAGAACATTTTGAAGTGAACCAGCCATCCTGTGCCGCTCACAAACCTGTGGAAGCATCTAGAGAAGGATGACTGAAACACAGCATTCTGGGTAAGCTTGAGATCATTTCAGTCACCCTTGTGAAGAGGAGCCACTGAACTGCTTTCCTTGATTTCCCCTCTGTCTATAACCCCCGTGCTTTTTTCTATGGCTATAAGGGGAAATTTATAAAGGGATAAGAGTTTTAATTTGCAGAGCTATCTGCTGATGATGTATTACTGCTTAGCATTAGCTAGAGTCTACTTACTTACAATACATAGTAATCCTTGTTAAATACAGAAACCTGGTCTGTGTATTTTACCAACATGGGTCTGAATGTCAGGTAAATTGGGGAATTTTATGTTTCAAAATCTTTAATTATTGTGATGATTGTGGAAATCATCAAATCACTATAGTATGAAAGCAGGCTATTCAGCCCATACTGGTCATCCAAGCAACATCCCACCCAGACCCACTCCCCTACCCTGTAACTCTACATTTCCCATGGCTAATCCAATTAGCCTGGACATCACTGGACACCATGAGCAATTTAGCATGGCCAATCTACCTAACCTACACATTTTTGGACTGTGGGAGAAAACCATACAGACACAGGAAGAATATGCAAAGTCCACATGGACAGTCGCCCACGGCTAGAATCGAACCCAGATCCCGCATGTTGTGAGGTAGTGGTTTTAACCACTGAGCCACTGTGCTTGATTTCCCCTGAGTTACCCCAGTGAGGCAAGACAAATGTCTGTAGTGTAATTTGTAGATGGTACACACTGCTGCCACTGTGCATTAGCAATGGAGGGAGTGGATGTTTTTAATCAGTTGAGGATTATCAGATCAGCCATGATCTCATTGAATGGCAGAGTAGAGTCGATGGACTGAATGGCACACATCTCCTACATCTTATGAACAATGAAATGATGGTGCTCACTCACTGCTCCACCTGGATTTTCCAATGGTCAGTTGTTTCTGGAGCATCGATAGGTGTGTGTAGTCCCCATTATATCAGGCTCTGAAGGAATTGCCAGGAAATTAAGGATCCCTCCGTGCAATTTCCCATTTCCTGGAACCCTCTGAAAGTATCAATTGAGATTGGAGAAGCCAGAGGATCCCGGATGTAGGTTTGCTCGCTGAGCTGAAAAGTTCGTTTTCAGATGTTTTGTCACCATACTAGGTCACATCCTCAGTGAGCTTCTGGTTGAAGCACTGGTGGTGTAGCCTGCCTTTTATTTGTGTGTTTGGGTTTCCTTGGATTGGTGATGTCATTTCCTGATCTTTTCCTCATAGGGTGGTAAATGGGATCCAAGTCAATGTTTTTGTTGATAGAATTCTGGAAGAAATGCCATGCTTCCAGGAATTCTCGTGCATGTCTCTGTTTGGGCTTGTCCTAGGATGGATGTGTGTCTGTCCTTATCTATGTGTAAGGATACAGTGAGAGTGGGTCATGTCTTGTTGTGGCTAGTTGATTAGAAGGAACCTTCAAGACCATCAATAATACCCTTACTGGCATAAAATTCACTAAAGAGGAGGAAAACAACAACAAACTGCCATTCCTAGATGTTGCAGTAGAGTGAACAACCAATGGGAAACTTCAAACTAGCATCAACAGGAAACAAGACATACAGACCAAACACTGAACTACAGAAGCAATCATCATAACATCCACAAACGAAGCTGCATCAGAACATTATTTGAATAAGCCACCACACACTGCAGCACAGAGGATCCACGCAGAGCAGAGGAAAATCACCTACACAGGATATTCGAAAAGAATGGGTACCCGATGAACACAGTTTGCCAATTTCTCAGCAACAAACCCAAACAAGCAGACAAAACACGTCCAGAAACCCTAGCCACTCTCCCCTACATCAAAGACATTTCAGAAATTACTGCCAGGCTACTCAGACCCCTTGGCATCATGGTAGCCACAAACCTACCAACACACTAAAACAGCAGCTAATGAACTTGAAACACCCTATACAGGCAACAAACAAAACTAATGTCATTTACAAAATTCCCTGCAAGAACTGTAACAAACACTACATAGGGCAAACAGGCAGAAAACTAGCCACCAGGATACATGAGCATCAAATAGCCACAAAGTGACATGACCCTCTCTCACTAGTATCCTTACTTACAGATGAGGAAGGACACCACTTTGACTGGGACAACACATCCATCCTAGGACAGGCCAAACAGAGACACGCACGTGAATTCCTAGAAGCATGATATTCCAACCAGAACTCTGTCAACAAACACATTGACTTGGACCCCATCTACCACCCCCTGAGAAAAAAAACAAGAAATGGCATCACCATAGGAAATGACGTCACCACGGGAAATGACATCACCAACCCAAGGAAACCTAAGCACATAAATAGAAAGTGGGCTACACTACCAGTGCTTCATCCGGAGGCTCACTGTTGATATTACCTAGTGTGGTGATGAAACTTCTGAAAACATTTCCAGCTCAGTGAGCAAACCTAAATCCAGAACCCCAACTTGAGCTACAAATCTCAAAATCCAGAGGATTCCATTGACGTTAAGTAAATACTTACTCAGGAAATGTTAGACTTTTAAATACTGGCCTAAATCATGTGTAACTATTAGACTGACCCCCAACTTGCCTCACAAACACCCCAACTACACCTCTCCCAGACCCCTTACACCCAGAGCATGACCAGACATACATGCTGTCTCCTCAGAACCTGACAAACCACCCTAAAAGACATCCTCTAACCCTCAGGACTCAACTGTCCCATGCCAGTAACCTGGTACCTGGTCCCCATTACTCCTCCAATATGACACCCACCCTCATTCCCCAAACTCAACATCTACTCTCAATGCCTGAGACCCAGCAACCACACCTTCCCCCTCGACTCAGTACCCCCTCTCCTAGTCTGGACTCAAACCCCTAATCCCACTCCAGACCTGACACACACTTCCTCCCTCTGTATCCCAATCCACATCTACCCATGCTACACCAGGGACCTATCAAATCCCCTCTCCTCATCCCTGTCACACCTAATATTTCCCACTCACTGCCACTTACCCTATAAACACACATCGACCTACCTGATCCCCCCATTCACTATCACCTCACCCATTGGTACTCAACCTTGTTGCACTCTAAACATCTTGCACTCCACTCAATGGCCACCTTACCCCATCACTTACCCACTTGGCACTCTACATATCTGGCACCCTTCCCCAGCTGGTACCCCACCCTCCCAGTACTCTAACCTCACATTTACTGTAACTACTTAGCTGTTAACAGCAGCTGTTAAAATATCTGTCTGGGATTCTGGGCCTTAAAAACTGTTGAGAAACGTTGAGCCCAGTTTGCCTTCCCCCAGTGTTTCTGCACTGTGAGGGACTTGTCAGAATGACAATATAACTCTATACTTCTGAAGGAGCTCCACATCACAGTCTTGTGTGGAGCTGTTTCATGGTGTAAGAAAAGAGAGTAGAGCAATCTGTGTGATATTGTCACTCCTTGGGATATCCAGCCCATAATTCCTAGAATTGGGGCAATTAAAAAGAGATAATACATCAGAATGTTGCAAGTTATTATTAATTGGTGTACATATAAAAGGCCAAGACTGAACACTGATCAATTTTGAAAAAGACTTTTGTTCCTCTTATTGAGGGAAGAGTCAGATTTTGACTTAGAAGTTCAAACATACCCCATCCAGAGAAACTGGGAGGTATTTGTTCAATAGATCGTTCTCTACATTGTCGACTCTGTTCATTTTTATTTCAGCCATTCACTGAATAGGAGTCAAATTAACAAATGGCACTGACCATTGAACTAATTTGCACACGTGCCTCCTCATAACCCTCTAGGTCCCAGGCTGCTCTTGGTATCTCTGCCAATGGAAGAGATCTCTTTATTCGTCCTTTTCACTGACAAGTCAATCGGTTGTAAACTTTTATAACAAATGTCTCTTCAGAAATGCCTGTGGGATTACAAGTGTTACTGAAAGAACTGACAGTGCAGCAGTGGTGTGATTCTGAGTGGTCTTACTTATTATTAATGTACGTACTCGAGGCAATCTGTATCTGTTCCCTGCACCCCAAACCAAGCTGGCTCAGCCCTGCTCAGCAAACCTATTTTCTATAATTATTGAGTGTAAAGCACTCATTATAGTTTCTATTAGAGTTTATAGTAGAGTCTGGTATTGATTTTAGCTGAGGTACATTGCCCGCTGTAGAATACTAATGATCCATAGCCAGACGTAGAAAAGAACAAAGTCTATTTCATGGCAATAACCCTTTCGATGAACACTTCCATTTATCCTTTCATACATTGCCTATTGAAAAACTATCCTAAATGTTTAATATGAGTAACAAAGTTTGTTTCATCTCTGCCCACCAACTCATTCAGATTGCTGCTAATATTGTCTTCACATCTCTCCTGTTTCTGTTGTCATGCACCTCCCCCCACCAACCCACACTCCCCAATTTAAATTATAATCTTTATTTAAACTTGCAAATCTTGCCAGTCCAAGTCCTCTAGTTCACTGATTCCCACAGTTGGCACATTGCCAATTGACCTCACTGATTCTCCAACACACTGTCTTATAGGACCACTCACCCCACCATTCATTGCTGCTCATTCAGACATTGCCACCACCCTCCTATCTAGTAACAGCCCCTCCCAGCTTTCAATAATCTTCTCAATGTTATACCTTTCCTCCATGCCTTTCCACTCCAGTAACCTGTTTTCTCATTTCTCCATTCCAGTTTGAGTGTTTGATGAACCACTCTTACATTCAGCTGTTCAATCACATTCAATATCACAAAGGGCTCAGTAATTGAAAGGAAACTTTCCAGTGTCGGGAGGTCAGTGCCCAAAGTGGAACCAGAGGCAATATGAGGAGACATTTACTTATCTATCATATTGTTATAATCTGGAAGGCACTGCCTGAAAAGACAATGAAAGCAAATTCAGTAGCTTTCAAAAGATAAATACTTAAAAGAGGGTGAAAAAAAATCAATGGGATTGAGATGACCTGGCTAGATTTACCAAAGAGCTAGCACGTGTACAATGGGCAAAATTATTTCTTCCTTGCATTTTCCCATGCCTCTGAAGAAACTTCAACACCCAGCTCTCTTTCCCACATCTTGCAGAGTCGATCAGACCCCCAATTGGCACCCCCCAATTGGTGATATAGAGTACTGACAGAGAGCGTACTCTTAGCCCTTAGTACCCCTCTTTCTATGTCAGATTTGTAGGGATCAGTCAAAAGTGTGGGTCTTTTTTTGAATAAAATCCCTAACTTGAAAAAAATGAAAGAGATCTCTATTAGGTAACTCGTACTTCCGTAATAACTGATTGAAGGACATCATTATATCTCCCTCAAATAAATCACCCATGCAAGATATACCACTAGCTGCCCAGCGTTTAAATCCTGAATCTAAGATACCTGGTTGTAAACACCGCATACCCACTAAAGGTGTAAACAAAAATGTTTTGCCAATATTACCTTTCCTCTGCCGAATTGCCCTCCATGCTTTAACAGTATTGATGACTATTGGGTTATGGCAATATTCCCTAACTGTCCTCACCTTGTCCAAAAACAGCAAACTGGTAAGGTGGCACCTTGCCTGGGAGGCTTCGATATCACGCCATATTGAAAGAGGGTCCCCACAAACCCAATCACTCACGTAGGTCAAAAGCGAGCTTAATTGGTAATTTTTAATGTCTGGAAAGTCTACTCCCCCCAATCTGTGAGGCAACTGCAGTTTGGTTAATTAAATGAGGGACCTTTTATGGTACCAGACAAAGGAGTTGAACCAACTGTTCAGTCTCCTGAATATTTGTTTATTGAAAATCAGGGGGTGCATCTGTATAGGGTATAGCAAACGAGGGAGAATATTCATCTTAATAAGCGCTATCCGACCCAACCATGAGACAGAAAGTGCCTCCCACCTTTGGAGATCTTGTTTAATTTTTTCAAATAATTGAGTAAAATTGGCTTTGTTCAGCCAATCCAGAACTGGAGTAATGAATATGCCCAAATACACAAAACCCCCCTGTGACCACCTAAATGGGAATTTATAGTCACTCTCAAGAGCCAACTCTTTCGTAAGATGTAGCCTCTGATTTAGCAAAATTAATCTTATACCCTGAAAAAGTGCCAAACGCACGAATGCATTGTATCAGGCAAGGCACTGAATCTGCTGGATTTGTCAAGAAAATTAGAACATCATCTGCATACAGCGAGATCTTATGTAATTTTGACCCCACTTCTGGAGCTGATATATTGAGATCCCCACAAATGGCCTCTGCCAACGGTTCAATCACCAACGTAAAAAGTAATGGTGAAAGGGGACAGCCCTTCCGGCTGCCCCTAGAAATATTAAAATTGCTTGATCGTACCCCGTTGGTAATGACCACAGTGAGAGGTACACTGTAGAGAACCTTTACCCATCTTATGAAAACTTCGCCCAGAGCAAACTGGTCTAGAGTATAGAAAAGGTACGGCCCCTCAACTCAGTCAAATGCCTTCGCTGCATCTAAAGAAATCACCAATCCCTGTATTGACTGCTGTTGGCATGCTTGAATTACGTTAAGCAGCCTCCTAACGTTATTGGAGGATCTGCGACCCTTTATGAAGCCTGTCTGATCCTCTTTAATAATATAGGGTAACACTGTCTCCAGCCTTAACGCGAGAGCCTTAGAGAGGATCTTAAAGCCACATTTAAGAGCAAGATGGGCTGTATGAAGCACAGTCTTCCGGATCATTCCCTTTTTCAAGAATAAGTGAAATATTGGCCTCTCTCAGAGATGGTGGGAGACAAACATGACTGTATGAATCATTAAACATATTCAGCATGGACCTGACAGTATACTTATAAATTCCTTATAGAATTCACTGGGAAGTCCATCAGGACCGGGCACCTTTCCACTCTGAAGCTGCCTCACAGCTTCCTGCACTTCTTGCTCTGATAATGGGGCATTGAGAAAGGACTGTTGTTCGGGAGTCACACCCGGGAACTTCAGATCTCTAAAAAAGGATTCCATTTTGGCCTGCCCCTCTCAGACTGATATAACTTAAGAGTAGAATCTCTGGAATGCCACATTAATCTTTTTAGAATCACATGTTAGGTTCCCAGACTCTTCCCTAATCGCTGTAATGGTTTGTGGGGCACTTCTCTTTCTGGCAAGGTATGCTAAGTATTTGCCGAGCTTGTTACCATGCTTGTATAACCTTTGCTTTGCAAAAACCAGCTCCTTCTTTGCCGTCTGTGTGAGCATGGAATTTAGTGCAGACTGCAGTGCCGTAATCCTCTGTCGTTTGACCAACGAGGGTCTGTCAAAATAGACCTTCTTGGCTGCCTTCAACCGTGCTTCAAGGAGACGTTGTTGCTCACCCTTCTGCCGCTTCCTATTGGTGGAATATGAAATAACTAACCCTCTGGCATAAGCTTTGGCAGTTTCCCAGAGAACAGATGAGTTATCAACCGAGCCTATGTTGATATCTAGGTATACCCAAAATTCCCTAGAGAAATACTCCACAAACTTAGATTTTTCCTAACCAATATAGCCACTCCCTACTTCTGGTATTAAATGATGAAAAATAAACTCGGTCAAAGCCATTCTGCTGTAATTTCAGATGCTCCTTGTCATCCAAATGTGTCTCCTGTAACAAAGCAATATCCACCTTCTCCTTTCTAAGACTCAAGAGTACCTTCTTCCTCTTAATTGGTGAGTGACTTCCCTTGATATTCCAGGTACACCATTTAATCAAATCAT
>NC_057744.1:1884671-1898296 GCF_004010195.1 Chiloscyllium plagiosum | reverse complement strand
TGCTCCTCTTCCCTTTTTAGGCATTTCTGGACAGCTGAAAATACAGGTAAGTCAATTTTTAAATGTTTCTTGGGGCTCCACAATGTTTCCAACACCCCAAGAAATCCTGATGACCTGGATTGGGTGGGTTAAAGGACCGTCCTGCTCCTGCTGTGATGCGAAGCTCTGCAGTGTGATCTTCTCAGATCGCCGCCATCTTAGATCCCCCTGGTGAAATTCTTTAATTTCTATAATTCCGTGAATTAGTAAACCTTTCAAAATGTTCACTGATGTTGCTGGTTGGTCTTTTGGAGAGGTTCACTATTCACTGAGCTGCAATAGGAATCCAAGGCAAAGCACTTAGATCAGGCTGAGAAGAAGCCAAATGACTTTTGGTCTTCATAATGAGAGAATTAGTGTACAGAAGCAGGGATGTCTTGGTGCAATTGAACAGGGTCTTGGTAAGACCACACATGGAATATTGTGTGTAGTTTTGGTCTCCTTATCCAAAGAAGGATGTTCTGGTGATGAAGGGAATGTAACAAAGGTCTGCACTTCACATCAGCTCTGATGAAGAGTCATCTAGTCTCAAAACATTAGCTTGCTCTCTCTCCATGTATGCTGCCTGACCCACTGTGATTTGCAGCAATTTTTATTTTCAAATGTTTCCCAGACCGATTCCTGGGTTGGCAGGACTGACGTATGAAGAGAGACTGGATCAGTTAGGACCCTACTCACTGGAGTTTAGAAGGATGATGGGGGGTGTCATAGAAACTTATAAAATTCAAGCAGAATTGGACAGGGTAAACACGAGAAAGGTGTTCTCAGTGACCAGAGAGTCCAGAAGAAAGCTTACAGGTAGGCCAGCTAGGACTAAGATGAGGAGAAATTTCTTCACTCAGAGAGTGGGGAGCCTGTGGAATTCTCTGTTATAGAAAGTAGTTAAGGCCAAAACACTGGAATTTTTCAAGAAGGAGTCCTGAAGGCAAAAGTGATCAAAGGGTATGGAATGAACTGGATGTAGGTTTGCGAGCAAACCTACATCCAGAACCTCAACCTGAGCAACAAACCTTCTCAAAACTCAGTATGGAATGAAAGCTGGATCTGGGGACTGAATTTGATGATCAGCCATGATCATTTTGAATGGTGCAGCAGGCTCGAGGGACCAAATGGCCCACTCCTTCAGTGACTTTCAGTGTTTCTATGATCCCTTGTGATTCTCCCACAGTTGAGCAGCTTATGGACTGCTTAGACTCAGAGATGGTAAATAACCATTTGGGTGAAGGAGCAGAGGTGAAATGCTCCCAAAGAAACTGAGGCCAGGGAACTGTGGAAATTGTTGGACCGGAGATCTTCCACAGTACAGCATAGCTCTGATTTCTATTAGTAAAGCAAGCTCGCTTTAATCTTCAGCTCTGCGGTTGGTTGAAACTTCCTCCAGCAGGCTGCCTGGTTTCGCCTTGGAATAGGCATCAATGTTTCCTGGTTCATTAATTCTGCCCATGAAGTTCACACTGACTCAGTGTGAGTCAAGCTTTTACTTTCAGCCACTTACTCACAGGCTGCAATTTAAATCAGAAACTACAGGAGAATTAGACCTTTAACCAAATTATTCAGTAACACATCAGTATTGCAAAAGGATCATCACACAATGGCAGCAGGATGAGTCCCAGTCTAATGTGAACAGGCCATTTAATCTGTTGAACCTTTCCATAAAGCACACAATAATGTGTCAGAGCTCTCTCATCTATTACTCAGCAGGTTGAAGATTTGAGGTGTATATCAGAGACTAGATAATAAAATTCAGGCCCACCATCTCCCCTTACAGCTCCATAAGAGTACAACACTGTCAGGGATGCCATTCTTGCAAAGTTCTGGGAGGTTGAACTCTCTTAGGTGTATGCAAAAGAGCCCAGGGTGTGGTTCGGAGAGCAGGAGAGTTATCAGTGATGGTGCCAACATCAACCAGCATCATCACCAAAATCAGTTCCGAGGAAGGGAAACCTTAACTCTGATTTCTCTCCACAGATGCTGCCACATCTGCTGAGCTTTTCCAGCAATTTCTGTTTTTGTACCATCAAAATCAGATTATTTGGGTGTGCAGCTCATTGCTGTTAAGGACTATGCTGAATTAAGAACACAAGATGAACGTTAGAACTAGCAGCAGTAGGCAATTCAGCTCCTCGTCTTTGCAGATTCTCGGGTCACTCCAACGCCCCATTCAGTCTTGTCCCTAACCTCCACCTCCCAGTAATGTCTCCCAGATGTGAATCCCTTGGAACCCAGTACAAAGGCCAAGGAATCAAACCTCCGTGGGCTTCTAGGGAGAGACTGCCGAGGGCTTTTGTCCGAAACGTCGATTTCGAAGCTTTTTGGATGCTGCCTGAATTGCTGTGCTCTTCCAGCACCACTGATCCAGAATTCAGCTCCTCGACCCTATTATGGCATTTAACATGATCGTGGCTGTTCTCATCTCGGCTTCCACTCCACCTTCCTGCCAGTTCTCCAAAACCTTTCAACCTGTTCCTAATTAAAGGCCTCCTCCTCAAATTTACTCAATACCCTGGCATCTGCTGCATCCTGGGGTTGTGAATTCTTCAGCAATATTTTGGAAGATGCCGTGTCCTCCTTTGGAAGAATCGTTTTAATATATATCCAGCAACTCTCATGACAGGAGTATGTGACAATGGACTCTGAAATTCAGTTTCTGTTATAATGTGGAACATCTGGCAATCAAATCCCAGAAACAGCAGAGATACCTTCTCATTGGTCCGTTTTAAACCCCTAACCTTGGTCAAAGGGGAATCCTGACAATACAAGTGTAATAGGCGAAAGTGAGGACTGCAGATACTGGAGATGAGAGTCAAGATTAGAGTGGTGCTGGAAAAGCTCAGCAGGTCAGGCAGCATCCGAGGAGCAGGAAAATCGACGTTTCGGGCAAAAGCCCTTCATCAGGAATACAAGTATAATGTCATTCGCCCTTAATTTCAGAAAGACACCAATTTTGCTGCTGTTTAATTTAGCGTCAATCTCTATATATATCTGAGTGTCTGTGTAATGTTTGAGGTTTCCTGGTCAGCACCTAGGCTTTCTCACAGTATCACAATGTCTTAATGAGCAGTACTCATTGCTCATTGTAAGTACTGTGATTATAGGCAAGATAATCATTAACTTTCTGTGTTACTTTAGTTTTAGATACATTCCATTAAGAATGAAAAGGACATCAGTTTGGTGAAGTTTTCATTTGGCAATTTTGACAGTTACATATTCTGTATGTTATTACACAACAGTCAATATCACATTGATTTTAAATTTAAACTGGGGCTAGCAGTTAACAAAATGACTCCAGCTACATAATTGATAAATAAGCTGTACACAGCTGTTTGGAAGCCGCACATTGTTGTTTTGAATGCTCTGAATTCTTCAGAATATCCAAACATATATTCAATAGATTTTCAGATCTTAAGAAAATTGAAAGAAATAGAAATATGGAATTAAAGCAGAAGGTCATTTAGCATGACACAGCAGTTCGAGAGGCTGAATGTCCTACCGCAGTCCCTTTATCAGCTCTACTCGTTTATCCTGACCAAATGGTTTATTGCATGTTCATAGCATAGTTTCCTGATGGTTTTAATAAGTGGTTGAAGATCAATTAACTCTGTTCATCTTCCAAAAGCATGGAAATCAGCAGATCTCCATAGATGCCAAATGTTCCTTTCCACTCAGCTACACTTTATTTTGAAACACGGGATCTACTACAAATGGTAGTCATGATACATTGACGTTCGAGGGATTACTAAGAATAATGCTCAGGTCCTTATAAAACAACACAATGTCTCATCTGAGGCAAACATTTACAAATTCTACCATCTTGTAGTCCCATCATCTGTCTCAATCCAATGTTAAAGTTTACATCGAGCAACCTAATCTGAAGGCTACAACCTGCACCAAAGCATTGCAAACACAACCGAGGGAAAATTCTGAGTATACTCTCTCTTTAAAAGATAAAGTGGAGACCATTCAAAACGACAGTTTATAAAAGGCGCAGAATGTGACTGCAGGAAAGCTAAGCTCGTTGAAAGCGACTAGGGACTAGTCATTGTCTTTGAGAATTGCAGATCTTCCCAACAAGTTTTGGATAAATCTAAAGATTATTCAATTGATGTACTGTTAGAAAAAGGACACGGGTTTTCAGCAATTGTAGCATCTTGCAGGAGTGAGCCTCTGTCACAACTATCACCACTGTCAATTTTTCTGAAACATCCTGGTCTTGGAGGAGATGTGAATTATCTCATTCAACAAAATAAAATGTAGCATTTCTTGACAAGTGGAAGCTATGTGCTCCAAGAGAACATTGGGCTTAAATGTGTAAAATAGCCAAGGGCTTGGAGAAACCAAGAATACAGTGGATTTCCCTGTGGTAGGAATGTAATGCAAGGGTCAAAATTAGAGTGGTGCTGGAAATGCACAGCAGGTCAGACAGCATGGGAGGAACAGGAAAATCGATGTTTCGGGCAGGAGCCCTTCATCAGGAAACGTCAATTTTCCTGCTCCTCAGATGCTGCCTGACCTGCTGTGCTTTTCCAGCATCACTCTAACCTTGACTCTAATCTCCAGCATCTGCAGTCCTCACTTTCGCATATGTAATGCAAGGGCCAACCCAAGAACAATGTCAATGACATTTCCGAATCTCCATCTGTGGCATAAAGATCTATCAAAAAAGTTCAACCTTTAAAACGTATTTGAATGAACTCCTAAAGTGTCAGAACATTCAAGGCTACGGGCCTAGTGCAGGAAAGTGGGACTAGTGTGGCTAGTAGTGTATTTTTGGCAGTGGGCCGAAGGGCCTCTTCTGTACTGTACAATTCTAAGATTCTAAGAGGACACCACAACATCAGCTCTGACAGACTCCAGTCAGATTGTACGTGGTCAATTTGACACACCACAATATACACTGTCAGAAACGCTAAACCTTTTACCGCCATTCATAGAAACTTAGAAGATAGGAGCTGAAGTAGGCCATTCAACCTCTTCAGCCTGCTCCACCATTCAATAGGATCATGGCTGGACCTTCTGTCATTAGTCTATTAACATACACAGATTTGCATGTCATTATCTATTAAGTAACACAGGAATGTAGGAATCAGGAGCGGGGATAGGCAATTCAGCCCTTCGAGCCCACTCCACCATTTAACTTGATCAGGGCTGACCTTATCCTGGTCTCAACTCCATTCTCCCCCCTGCTCCACATTGATCTTTATCCCACTTTTCATCAGAAATATATCAAATTCTTTCTTGAATCTGTTGAGTGATTCTGCCCCCACTGCAGTTTCTATCACTTTCCAGATTCTAGGAAATTTTGGAACATCATAACTAATGCGTCCACTATCTCTGCTGCCATCCCCTAGGTTGTACTGTTGGTGCCCTGCCCTGTTTGCTATTTTTCTGTCTCGGTTTGTTGTGGTAGGTGATATCATTTCCGGTTCTGTTTCTGAGAGGTTGGTAAATGGGATCCAAATCAATATGTTTGTTAATGGAGTTCCAGTTTGAATGTCAGGCTTCTCGCATTCCCGTGTGTGTCTTTGTTTAGCCTGTCCCAGGATGGATGTATTGTCCTCTCAGAACAGCCTCTCAGACGACAGAACAAGAAATGATATCACCTACCAGAACAAACCGAGACAGATAAATACCAACGCTTCACCTGAGGCTCATTGATGATGTTACATAGCATAGCGACGAAATGTCTGAGAACAATTCCCCCAGCTCAGCCAGCAAACTTACAATCTGATCTGCAACCTGAGCTACAAGTCATCCCCTATGCCATCTAGTCCTGGACCCCCCCACCCCTGAGAAAAGACCTTGTCAATTCACCTTATCCATGATCCTGATGATTTTATAAACCTCTATAAGATCACCCCTCAGCCTCCGATGCTCCAGGGAAAACTGCCCCAGCCTATCCAGCCTTGTAGTTCAAACACTCTAACCTTGGCATTACGCTTGGAAATCTTTTTTCTGGATACTGAGTACAATGTTGTGTCCAACCTAGCTCATATGACACTGTCACAAACAATGGTCAAAACCTATGAATACACATCAACTTTGTCCATGACCATCTCACCCTGTAGGATTGAACGAGACTTTTGAAAATATGCGCACCCCAGGCCAAAGTACAAGATCAGATACACCTCAGACCTTGCTATCCATGCATTGGGCTCAGCATGAACCACCACACACCTACTCCACACTATATCCTCAAACATGAAGGTTTCCACAGCCCAAGGCCACAAAACTGATAGGTAGCTGTCATTTTAAGGCTATAAAGCCCTGTTGTTGTTAAGTAATCTCTTGTAGAGTTCACACGGAGATCGGCAGAGGTTGAAGGCATTGTAGCTTTCAATCGTTCTGTTGCTGGAGATTTTATGCCCTACAAATTGAGTATTTTGGTCATTTCTACTTTATTTCATCTCTGGCACAGAAATTAGTATGAGACAGTGTGTAACTTCTGGAGTGTGATGAAGAGCAAGTGCAATTGATCAATCTATATTCTCTGAGCTCCAATAGATTAACCTGTCTTTTGATCAATTTATTTGCTCAGGAAATAGAGTTATCCACGAACAGTTGTGATGCTCTGTGTAATCAGTCTGTGGATCATGTTGTCTGAAGTCAGATAATATTGACTGAAGACAAACGGAAACTCAGTCTGAGGTGCTGACTATTCTCAGCAAACAGGAGACAGAGAAAAAATAGAAGGTATCACAATACACTGAGGAAAATCAAAGCAAAGAAGCTCTTCAGTAAAACCATGTTGGAAAAGTGTGCAAGTGGGTTGAGTTTAGAAAGGGCTGTCTACAGACAACATGGGAAGGGTAACAGCAAGGAAAGATGAGCTAGACTAGTACATCACACCAGGATACACCAGGCCACGTTAAACAAACTCGGTTAAGATAGGCAAGATCAGGTTGGAGTAAGTTGGCTTGGCTCCAATACAGCATGCCAGCCTAGGGCATAAGGACATAAGAAGTAGGAATCAACAATTCAGTCCCTCAAACCTGCTCTGCTATTCAATACAATCATGGCCAATCTCATCTCAGCTTGTACTCAAACAAGACAGGAAAGGCCAGCATGTGACAGGATAGAGCAAAGCCAATAGACCACAGCCTTCCTGCTTGTATTCATTCATAGGATGTGGATATCACTGACCAGGCCAGTATTTATCGCCTATCCTATCAGTCTGATGTGGGTCTGGAGTCACATGTAGTCCAGACCAGGTAAAGAAAGCAGATGTCCTTCCTTAAAGTCAGATGGGTTTTCCTGAACAATTAGTAACAGTTTCGTGGTCATCAATAGACTTTTATACATTGAATTCAAATTCCAACATCTGCCATGATCCACCAGGATCTCTGAATTAACAGTCTAGTAATAATATCACTAGGCTATCACCTCCCTTTGAATTTATATTACTCATATCCAAAGGAAATAGGTCTAATGAAAACACAAAATACAAGCCCTGTGACTGTGTTTGTAGTGTGCTGTATTTCCTTGCCCACTAAACCTCAGAGTATAGACAAAGGCAGTGAGAGCTGAATAAATTCACTTGGACCTAAGTGTCAGGTCTGAGTGTCAGAAACAGGCCAGGCTTCAACATCTTGTTTGTGATGTTCCTGAAATAAATTGCTTCACTTCCCCTGACAAACATCCTGGGATTACTGCTGCTGAGCTTCAATGATGAGTTGTTGGATGATGGTGAAGCCAGTCACCGTGGGAGGCTGCAGTCAGTGAAAATATATGAAGTACTCTTTGTGAAATACTGGACCAAGCCCTGATCGGAGTGATTCTTATGGCAGTGACATTGATAGCTGCCATGTTGGGATTGGTGGAAATCACAAATCCAGTGTCACGTGTCTGGAGTTTCTGACTTAGCTGCTATCTCAAATATTTTCAGATTTTCAGTTCTCAGCCCCTGAGCTGTTTCACATTGACCCAACAGATTAGAAACCATTCCTGTTGGCTAGGGGAATAGTGACTTTGCTTCCTGTTATTGACAGGAACCCAGCACCTGAGTAATTGCTGTTATTGGTCAGGTTCCTCTATCTGCACAACTCAAAGTGTCCCTGAGGTATTGACTCAAGAAAAAACAAGGGATTAGGTGAATAAGCTCCCGGATCTGTCGATGTTGCTGGTGCAGCACTAGCCTTGGGGCATTAGTGGAGTGGGGGTGAATTCAGAGGAGTGGAGGCATGGATTAGGACAATGGATAATTTTTATCTAACATGGGAAGGTCATGTAGCAAGCGAAAAGAGCAAAACATGCCAACATATGGGCAGTATACAGGCTTGGGCTGACAAACAGCAAGTAACATTCGCGCCACACAAATGCCAGACTATGACCATCTCCAGTAAAAGGCAATTTAACAGCTGCCCCTTGACTTTCAATGGAGTTGCCATCACTGAATCCCCTATTAACAACACCTTGGGATTACTATTGACCAGAAACTCAATTGGACTAGCCATATAAACACAATAGCTACAAGAGCAAGTCAGAGGCTAGGAATACTGCTGCCCAATAATTCACCTCCTGACTCCCCAAAGCCTGTCCACCATTGACAAGCAAAACTCAGGAGGGTGATGGAATACTCCCCACTTGCTTGAATGGATGCAGCTCCAATAACACTCAAGAAGCTTGAAACCATCCAGGACAAAGCAGCCCTCTTGATTGTTACCACATCCACAAACATCCACAACCTTCACATCAACACTCAAAAGCAGCAGTATATACCATCTACAAGATGCACTGCAGAACTTCAACAGAGATCCTTGGACAGCACCTTCCAAACCCACGATCATTTCCATCTCGAAGGACAGAGGCAGTAGATACATAGGAACATCACCATCTGCAAGTTCCCCTCCAAGACACTCACCATCCTGACTTGGAAGTGTATTGCCATTCCTTCAGGGTTGCAGGATCAAAATCCTGGAACTCATTCCCTAATAACATTGAGGGTCTACTTACATTAGCCTGGATAGAGAATTGGTTAATTAATAGAGGACAGAGAGTTGGGAGAATGAGCATTTCTAAGATGTAACTCATCGAGTGCCTCATGGATCAATGCAGGAGCCACAATTATTTACAAAATAAGTAAATGACTTTGATGAGGAAAATGAATCACTATCACTTGTCGATGATACAGAAATAGGTGGGAAGGCAAGTGGAGAAGGTTACACTAAGAGGCTAAAGAGGAATATAGACAGGTTAAGTGAATGGGAAAAAAACCTTAATATAATGGGAATATAATGTGGCAAATGTGAGGTTATGTACTTCGAGTGGAAGAATAGAGGAATTGAATATTATTTAAGTAGAGAAATGATGTAGAAAATTACACAGCATAGAGAACTTGGGATCTTCGTGCATGAATCACAAAAAGTGAACATACAATTCAAAAGATAATAGGGAGAGCAAATGGAATGTTGATGTTTACTGCAAGAGGAAGTCAGTATGAAAATAAAGATGCCTCACTGAAACTATAGAAAGTACAATTTGACTGTGCCTAGAATACTATGAATAGTTTTGGTCCCATTACCTAAAGAAAGATATATTGGTATTGGAGACATCCAGAAGAGGCTCATTTGGTTGTTCTGGGTGTGAAGGGACTATCTTATGAAGAAAGTTTGAGTAAGGTGAGCTTGTAATCCTTGGAGTTTAAAAGAGTGAGAGGAGACTTTTTCGAAACGTATGAAATTCTTAAGGGCTGGATGGTGTAGATTTGGAAAGGATTGTTCCTCCTATGGGAGAATTTATGACCAGAGGGTGCAACTTCAAAGTGAGGAGTAAACTATTTAGGACTGAGATGAGAAGGAGGTTTCTCTCTCACAGGGAAGTGAATCTGTGGAGGCTGGGTCATTCAGTATAATCAAGGGTGAGAGAGACAGTAAGGGAATCCCGACAATGGGCGGCACGGTGGCACAGTGGTTAGCACTGCTGCCTCACAGCGCCAGAGACCCGGGTTCAATTCCCGCCTCAGGCGACTCTCTGTGTGGAGTTTGCACATTCTCCCCGTGTCTGCGTGGGTTTCCTCCGGGTGCTCCGGTTTCCTCCCACAATCCAAAAATGTGCAGGTTAGGTGAATTGAACATGCTAAATTGTCCATAGTGTTAGGTGAAGCGGTAAGTGTAGGAGTATGGATCTGGGTGGTATATGCTTCGGCGGGTCGGTGTGGACTTGTTGGGCCGAAGGGCCTGTTTCCACACTGTAAGTAATCTAATCTAATCTAATCTAATGCAGAAAGAAGCCATTTTTGCCTATTGAGTCTGAATTGACCCATGAAGAACATCCCACCAAACCCAAGCATCGCTGGACACTACCGGCAATTTAACATGGCCAATCCACATAACCTGCATATCTTTGGACTGTGGGACCCAGAAGAAACCTACGCAGACACAGGGAGAGCTTATTAGATCAGAAATGATCTCATTGAATGGCAGAGCAGACTTGATGGGCCAAATGGCCTCTTTCTGCTCCACTGTCTCAAGAAAAAGGAATGGGCCTGAGGTTAAAGGTGCTGTGCCCTTCAGTGTGTCACTCGCCTTTCTTGTACTCAAGGGATCATTGACCACCCAGTCTCACCATAGGTAATTAGCCAGATACCAATGTTTCTGCAGCTTATCACTTGCTCCTGCTCCCTCCAGCTGAGCTGCTTTGTCTCAGTGGTTGTCTTTATCTTCCTGTCTGAGGGAAACAAAACCTCTCTACGTCCCTTACGGCTGCTATATGATGTCAGTGAATGTGTGTGAGGATCATGGGGCATCATCCTCTCACTGGCACTCCATCGCTCCATGTCACAGTAAATCAAATCAAATCAAGTCAGACTCTCTCTCTCTATCTCTCCCTTAGAATCAGTCCATTCTGCTCCTCATTAAACAGTGAACTGTAAACAAACCTTTGAGTGTCATCAGTAAGCCAGCCTGCTCTGATTATTCATGAGAGAGATTCAAATGCCAGAGCTCCATGAAGAAGCTACTGACAAACCCAGCTGCTGTGATCCTGCCAGCCTCTTGCAATATAAATGAGTAGAACTGGTACAATTCAGCCTGATGTGTCACAAGACCAGTGGCAGTTAGAAATGCATAGGAAGGGCAAGAGAGCTGGAAGCTGGATAAAGGCAGATCAGGGTTTACAGAGGCACAGGGGGCAGATTTGTGATTTGATTTCTGATCTTGCTTATTGAGTGAATGAAAAACCCCAGAGTCAAATGATAGCCTCTTCAATTGCTGAGTTTCGGATGATTAATGCTGCACTTCATCTGCAGAAGGGACAGTCCTCGGTATTGTGCAGCATTGTTTCTGGCTCTCTGCAAGTGTGTAACGGAGTTTGTACAGGAATCAGCTTCACAGTGGCCTTGGCTTGTTGAACAAGGACTCTCACCATGTCGTTCAAATCCTGCCATTCACTGGGTGGAGTCTGTCACGGGAATGTGTTAGTGACTGCCTTGACCCACAGAATGTCTGCTCAGGAGGGCTGCTCAGTCTTTGTGGCTGGGTACTGGTACCTAAGATGGCACTGTGTGTGGTAACATTGAAAGGTTTTCACTATAGTCCTGTACCTTTGTACTTGAGGACACGTAACAATAAAGTCTAAATCCAAATTTTGGGGACTAGATTAAAAGGAGGGCAGTGGTGGGGTTGAATATTGTGGAGTGGGTGAGGGAGGTGTGGCCCTGACGGTTTGTGGGTTTTTTTGTCAGTCAGTGCATGCAAGGAGAGTGACGTTTGAGAGAACATGCAGTGGGGAAGGGGTTCCCAGTTAAAACTTATTGCATTCAATTAGATACCAACAAGATGACATGTTGTCTGAAACTTACAGCTTAATGTTGAAGGCCAATCAACCACCAAGTGATAGCAAATTGATTTCTTATGCTTTTGGATGTTGAAAATTATTTGAAAACCTTGAGCGCTAATGAGAGCACATGAGAATACAAGATCAAACAATGTAAACTTCACTTAAAAAGTATAGATTTTCTGTGTCTAGTTCATTTTGGAAAGTTTAATATGTTCATTGTCAGAGAGACTGTGTGATTCAGCTCTCGCTCAGTACTGGTGTTGAGCATTACGATGTGGTGGCCAGGGTTCAGAGACTGATCTGGTTACTGGTTATCTCTATGATCCCGCCCTTCAGTGAAAATGCACATCTTGCCACTTTCAAGGTCATGCCTCACCACAATCACCACTGCTCCTGCTGACACCGTAAAGCCACAGAGCCATAGAGACCTACAGAACAAACAGATGACATTCAGCCCATCAAATCTGCAGCAGTCAAAACCAAACTATTCTAATCCTATTTTCTAGCACTTAGCACACTGCCTGTATACTTTAGTATCTCAAGTGCACATCTCAATCCTTCTTCCATGTGATGAAGGTTTCTGCCTCTCCCACCCATACAGGCAGCGAGTTTCAGATTCCCCATCCCCACCTTCTGGGTTACAGTATTCCCTCATATCCCCCTAAACATCCTGCACCTTCCCTTAAAAACATGCCGCTTGGTCATTGACCCCTCCACCAAGGGGAAATGTTTCTTCCTCTCTACACAAACTATATACCTCATAATTTTATACATCTCAATCCTGTCTCATCTCAGTCTCCTCTGCTCTAAAGCAAACAACCCCAATCTCTCTTCATCTCTGAAACTCTCCAGCCCAGGCCACATCCTGGTAAACCTCCTTCTGCACCTTCTCCAGTCATAGAGTCATAGAGATGTACAACTCATTCATGCTGACCAGATATCCCAACCCAATCTAGTCTCACCTGCCAGCACCTAGCCCTTCCTATCCCTGAGGAGAAAGTGAGGTCTGCAGATGCTGGAGATCAGAGCCAAAAATGTGTTGCTGGAAAAGCGCAGCGCAGCAGGTCAGGCAGCATCCAGGGAACAGGAGAATCGACGTTTCGGGCATAAGCCCTTCTTCAGGAATCCCTCCTATCCCTCCAAACCCTTCCTATTCATACATCCATCCAGTTGCCTTTTAAATGCTGTAATTGTACTAGCCTCTACCACTTCCTCTGGCAACCTATTCCACACACACACATCACCCTCTGTGCGAAAAGGTTGCCCCTTAGGTCTCTTTTATATCTTTCCCCTCTCACCCTAAACCTATGCCCTCTAGTTCTGGACTCCACCACCCCAGAGAAAAGACCTTGTCTGTTTATCCTATCCATGCCCCTCATGATTTTATAAACCTCTATAAGGTCACCCCCTCAGCCTCCGATGCTCCAGAGAAACCAGCCCCAGCCTATGCAACCTCTCCCTTCAGCTCAACCCTGGAAACATCCTTGTAAATCTTTTCTGAACCCTTTCAAGTTTCACAACAACCTTCCAATAGGAAGACCAGAATTGCATGCAATATTCTAAAAGTGGCCTAACCAATGTCCTGTACAGCCGCAACATGACCTCCCAACTGCTGTACTCAATACTCTGACCAATAAAGGAAAGCATACCAAATGCCTTCTTCATAATCTTATCTACCTGCACTTTCAAGGAGCTATGAACCTGCACTTCAAGGTCTCTTTGTTCAGCAACACTCCCAAGAATCTTTCTATTAAGTGTATAAGTTCTGCTAAGATTTGCTTTTCCAAAATGCAACACCTCACATTTAACTAAAT